>NC_056730.1:286541555-286684055 GCF_019279795.1 Protopterus annectens | reverse complement strand
TTACCAAAAAAGAAAAAAAAAATTTATAAGGGGAAATATGAGAAAACTCATGGACTTTTGAGAGGGATGGACAGCAGGCCAAAAATAAGCTGTTCTGCTTTCTGAAATGGAAACAGTTGATCCGCTGTGGCGACCCCTAATGAAAGCAGCCGAAAGAAGAAGACGAAGCTTTCTGCTGCTGTTCTTTCCTGGTCATCACTGGCCACTGTTCATGCTTACTGCAATATCCAATTGTAACAACACTTAGTGAGTGCTTAGCAGTTGTGAAGCCCCCTTCTAAACACTATTATGATTAGGTCTCATGATAGGGAAGCTGTTCACGAGTTTATATTTTTTCTTGATATTGGAGCATTATTTCAATGCTCCATGTACTACGTATAAATAATAAATACTCTTCCTATACAATAAAAAAAATATATAGAATGCAGAGATCCAAAATGTGCACAGAGAAAGAAAGATAAAGGTCACTTATTCTGGCAGGAATATTTAAAGAAAACCTTTATCTAAGTCAGATAAATTAAACTAACTGCCTCTAGCTTAAAGAGTACTGAAAGCTTACTGTTCTATTTTACAAAACCATTAAACTGAATGAAAAATTTATGAAGGACACACCAAAAATGTGAGTCAAACTCAAGAGACTTTTGAAAGGCCTGGACAGCAGGCAGAAACACCTCTGTTTTACCTTCTGTTTTTGTTTTTCGCAAGCCAACACTGTCCTCTGCAAGTCCCTGGTGTGAAACCCGATCATAACAGCAACTCTGGGGGTTAACCACTCCCTAATCACAGTTTGGATTGGATTTGGATTTGTTAACAAGTTTATCTTTTTTTCTTATAGGAGAGTATAAACTCAGTGGTCCATGCAATTCATATACAAAATATATATCAGCCATAAGGGCTTAAAAGTGAATAAATAAATAATACTCTGCTTAAACAAAATGAAAACAGTACTGATACATCTTAAATATGTAGAGGTCAAAATATTGTACAGAGAAAAAAAAAGAGCAGCCAGTTATACTGACATGAACATTTAAAGAAAATCTGTTAAGTTATATAAACTAATCTAACTGCCTCTATTTTAAAGAGTGCTGAACCCTAACTTTTCTAAGTTCACAGAATTGTGTGTTTGTGTGTGTGTGTGTGTGTGTGTGTGTGTGTGTGTGTGTGTGTCTATTTATGCATGTGCATGTGAGGTTGTTTATTTTATTTATTAGGTTTGTCACATTGAGACAAGCCCAACAAGTCCATTTTTAGTGGAGTGATCCCAAAAGAAAGAATTTGAAACACAAGATAATTTCAGGACAATGATGTTTAATATAGAAAATATTTTATAGACAAGCATTTACTGTGGAACTGGAACATAAACATTACAGAATATTATTTGCAAACCATTACACAAGGTGTGGCTCCTTTGAGGTTTATGATAATGTTACTTTCACTGCAGTAATCTGATTTAGCTGCTGTTTACAAAAAAGCAAGAGAATGCATGTAGCTGATAAGATTATCCAGATCATGTCTCAAACAGTATGAAAAAAACTTGCTGCTACATCACGATCTGGAAGTTATGGCAATAGTTCTTTATTTGTCAGTGTCAGAAGACAAAAATATTGACTTTTTCCATCACATTGAAAACTATTTGTAGCTGCAGTTGCTTAAAATATAGAACTGGTGTGATGAGCAGATGACAAGGGCTTCCCCTGAAAGAGGCATATGTTAGTTATAATGATCTTGCTTTGCTGCACTGTATGAGTACTGAGTAGGTGTGGAAGATAAATTAGCTTTATAGAACATGATATCTTCTTGACATTTCTGAGGAAAATGTGTATACTATACAGTCACTTGATGGTAAGAGAATATTTTTGTCTGATTGTTACGCTGTGATGAATTGTAGATTTCTGGTCTTGTATTACATGTAAATATAGAGGAAAAAATACACAGGATGTATGTTTTTGTGCATTGTTTTGCTATGTCATGCTTACATTTTGTAATTCTTTACATTCTTGCTATTATTTATAACTCTGTTGACTGATTTATTTATTCATCAGTTTGTAGACTTTTACTGTGGTTTAGATGGGCATTTATTTCTTTTTGTGGATAGGGATTTCCAGCTCTGTTTATTTTTTTTACTTTAGTTCTCTATTTCTAAATTGAACATGCTACACTGGATTAGTTCTTTATGACAGGTAGGATTTGTTTTATAGTTCATCAATCCTAGGATCACTTTTTATACATACCAGTTGAGCATTTGCCTATGTATATATATATATATATATATATATATATATATATATATATATATATATATATGGATCCATATCAGATTGATGAAACCACACCCTCCTGACAACCAAATCTACTACATCCCCGACACCACACATCCCCGACAAAGGTAAATATAAGTATTACAGAACAGAATGTATTCCCGTTTCTGCAGTACAACTAAAAAACAAACAGTAACATGTGCAAAGCAAGGGGACTAGCCCCCCTGCACCCCCATGTGGGGTGCTGCTCCCCCTACACCCCCCTACTTAAATATACCAACTCCGAGATCACACCACATTGCAGAAATGGGAATACATCCCGTTCCGCACTACTCACCATTGTCGGTGATCTCTGTCGGCGATGTGGTCTTGGTGATCTGGTCGTTGGGAAAGTGTGGTTTCGTCGATCTGACAGGTTCCCATCTATTTATATATCTAGCTAATATGTCTGTCTGTCTGTCATGATAGAGGGTGCTTTGCAGAAGGAGGGTTGCTATAACAGTAAGATCTTTGCCTAACAGGTGCATAATACAGAATTTGATTCTGACCTCTGGTTATTAGCTAGGCTTGTAATAATCTGCAGACTGTTAGCCTAGTATTTACCTATGAACCTATGAACAAGAGAAAAGATCTATTACCAGTTCAAGAAGTGACATAAAAGGGTGAACAGAATGGCACCAACTTGTACACGGGAGTTGGACAAATAAGTGTCAGTTTACAAGTTGACAATTAAGCAATTGTGAGGTGATTTCTTCATTGGCAGGTTGTAAAGTATCTGATGTCAAAAATTCATTTTCTTAAAAGTAGTTAAACTATCTTTAGTAAAACAGTATAGATGGTTTTACAGTCTACAAGTTTTCCAAAATTGTAATCACTTAATGACAGCTTGTAAACTAACTCTTCTTAAAAAAGTTTAATAGTTTATATGTCATTAAGCAATCACCTTATAGAGCTGAAGGGAGTACCAACTGGATATACTGCTCATGTTGTCAAATCCCATTGTTACAGCTCAGAATTCAAGTTTATGATACTTGTCATGATGAAATTCACAAGTTAAATGATGCATTGTTCAAATCCAGCAGTGTGCTTGTACTAAACCAGCTATATGATCATATGTTAGAAAGAACGCGTGAAGCAGAAATAGGCATTGCTAATTGTAGAGAAAGAGCCCATGATAAAACTTTTGGCCTAGAATGTCTCATCAAGTAGACATCTATAAAAATAGTAACATTTAGAAAAACAAAAAACAACAGGACACAGGATAGGCTCCAGGTTATAAAACTTTAATCAAGCATAAGCGCTTTCACATTTGCTTCTTCAGGTGTATAAAAACAAACTGAAACCAGTCATACTTTTTTAAACATTGCTGAATGCATCACATGACAACAATTCATCTCATGACTATATACATTCCATTACTATAAAATATTAAAGCTATACAGTGACCACAAAATAACTAAAAGTTCAAAGAAAATCCTAAAATGTATATTTTGTGCAATATAAACACACATTATTAAAATACATATTCTTAAAAACAGCTACTTTACCTATGTAGAGGTCTGGTCTTTAACTTTGGTCTCAGTAGTATTTGTTAATTGAGACCATGTCCCATATCAGCTCTGAATAAAACTATCCATCTAGCTTCCAATTCTTCTGTTTTATTGCATGTTCCCCCCCCCTTAAACTCACAAAACTCCTAGTAATGGCCATAAACTTAAATTTATGTTGACAATTAGTATTTATAACAATTTTGGCCAGCCAGAGCATTACTTCTGCTTTGTTTACCTATGTGATAAATGTGTTCTCTAATCCTCTCCTTGAGTGTGCAGTCTATTTTCCCAATATAAAATTTCTTACATATTATGCAGTGGGCAAGATACACTGTGTGCTGTGTATCACATGTAGCTTGTACTTTAAATTTATATAGCCATTCCTAATCTGTATGCAAACATTCCACCCATAGATGTTCTCTTCTCTGGATACACATAGACGTCTTTTCAAAGACTTTTGATTTCTAAACAAAAATTTAGGTTCATTCTCTATCCATTTTGTGACCACCTTATCAGTGATCAGTACTCCCCAATGTTTACAAATAATATTCATATGCATCTGAAGAAGCAGATATGAAAGCACTTGTGCCTGATTAAAGTTTTATAACCTGGAGCCTATCCTGTGTCCTCCTGTTGTTTTTGGATATTTTGCTGTAGTTTTACTGTGGACACAAGGACCTGCAAACGAGTGGTTTTCATTGTTCTTTCTGGTTCCTAACATTTATAATATGTTTTATGACAGCTGTACATAAAATACTATGATGCCTCAAGAGTTTCCAGACAAACCCTTTAGTAAAGTAGCTGTTGATTTGTTTGATGTTGTTTAATGTCACTGACAGCAGATTATCAGTGTTGACTACTACTTAAAGTATACTGAGGTCATCAAACTAAAAGACATATCTTTAAAAACTGTCATTACACTGATGAAATATATTTCTACCATGGAATGCCTTACAATAACATACTTATTTTTGATAATGGTGCAAAGGAGATTTGCTAAAAATTTCGTACATTTTCGCAGAATTAGGAGTTTCAACATGCCACAGCTTTGGCGAGGCAGTCATAGTCTATCGATGATGCTAAGATGATTATTCAACAGTGAAAAATATCATAAAAAATATGTTTCCAGCTCTAAATGGGACTGCCTTTTTGCTCTTCCTGAATACAGTAACATACTGCTATAACCCATAAGACTTATACCTTCACAGTTGTTAATGGAAAAAGACTGAGAAAAAAGTTGCAGAAATCTACTATTCTGCTTCATCCAGAGCAAATGCCAAATATGCAATCTGCATGACAGAAAGCTGAGCAAATGGGAACATGGGCAGGATGCTGAGGAGATAGGAGCAGAATTCACCAGCTCTGCTATTCCTAACATATTTCTGACAGGAAATTTTATTTTTAACTCATTGTGCCTATTTTGTATCAAAAGTCAATTATTTAAATCATCCTGATTGATAACATACAACAATTATTCATTATTATATTTTCCTGTCAAACTGTTATCTGGAATTACTCCACAATGTCAAGATGAGTCATACAAAACCAAACTCTGATGATAGTTCTCTGAAAAAGGAGTTTCAAATGGTTTTGATTAACATCCAGGAACTGTCTCTGAAAATGGATAAACTGGGTAACAAATTGGACAATTTCAAAGAGAAATGTACTAAGCAAATGGAACTAACAGAAAAAACTCTTAACCAATAGAACATACAGATTTCAGGAATAGAACAAACTCTAAATGATGTGGAAAGATTATTGGAAGAATAAAACAACATTGAATTTCTTCTAAAGCAAAATAACCTTCTAATGAGTAACATAGATGATCTGGAGAATAGATCTTGAATAAATGATATTTGCATTTTTTGGTTTACCTTAGAAAATAGAAGAGAGTAATATGACAAACGTTTTAGCATCCTGGCTTCCTAACATTCTTGATTTGCCAGAAACAATGTCCTATGGCTTCAAGAGAGCACACATATCTATGCCAGCTACTTCTTCTGAAAATAAGTCAATACCGAGATCTACAATTGTAAAGCTTTTTTCATCACAGGACAAGGAATTGATACTTAAGACTGCTTGGTCAAAGTCTCCCATTAAACTAGAAGGAAAATTAATAAGTTTTGACAATGATTATTCTTCTACAGTGATGTCTAAAGGGAAATGTTTTCTACCATTAATTAAAGAACTAAAGAAAAAACAGATAAAGGTGCATTTGCTTTTCCCCACTTGACTTAAATTATTCCTTCCAGATGGGACCAGAATATTTAAGTACTTGGATACTGCAGTGTTTTTTCTGAAAACAAAAATATATAATCGAACAAACTGAAGCCATGGACTGGAATAGCAGTTTCCGGAAAAGAATGGCAGAAAGAAATGGATGGAAAGCCAACATGAAAAATAAAGAAACTGAAAGAAAAATGACTATTTAAACAGTTTCAGTGTTATTATCCTTAAGTTCTCTAATACATGCTACTAGATAAGGAATATTGTTTATTTTTTTCAAACCTTTTTTACCTTCAAGAAGGGGAAACCTGGACGGAAATACATTAAGGTAACCAAAATCTCTTTATTACATTTAATCATTATATAGTACATTCAATTTACTAAATAGAGCCAGGGCTACGATTACAGTACTAAATTCTTTTATATTAAAACATAAGTATAAATTTATTTAGTATGGTAATATTCTCCCTTGAAATGAGTTTGTTGTTAAATATGTCATATTCAGTAGCATATGGGAGACGTTGGTGGGGTATAGCCATGAATGCAGTGTTTTTTCCTCAGGGAGTGACTTGCATGTGGAGATATGACATTTGGAATTTGTTCATCTCCTTGTGAGCGAAGTAAAGGCAGTTACTGTTTGGCTTAAAGTCATCCATGGGCCTTTTTGGGGATTTGTGTGGTTGTTGCAGATGGGATTTAGAGATGGGCTTTGTGGATGGGGAACAGCTATGCTGTATGTTTTCTTTTTCTTCTTATTTTCTCTCTCTTTTTTTTTACTTTGAATGATTTCATAATGTAGCTGTGTTGTGGGTGCTGGGTTGTTGTGTCTGGGGGAGTCGTGGATCCTCTTTGATATGCTTGTGTTGTTTCTTCCTGATCATGGTGAGGACAGACAATGTTTTGAACTTATTTTGTCTGCTTTGTCGGCTTTTCATTGATGTGATTCTGATTGGATGGTTGGGAGATGAGCATTGGTTTTGACTTGCTGTTTGAAGCCAAGCAATGGATTTGTGCATGGATGGCTAGGTGACTTATATAATTTACTTTTCACATCATGTTTGGCTCGAGCGAGAAATGTTAACTGTTGAAGCTTTTTCTTTCAGTCTCACACTTTGAACAAATAAACTTTCCACCATAAACACGAATGTTCTAATATATCAGTTCACGCCCTTGCTAGCAAATTGTTGGCTTTCCTTTGGTTTAGTATATAACAGGACACACAATAGTGGGACCCACCCAAAACACTCCTTCCCATCAACACTTTTTGATGGAGCAATCAAATTATTTAATATTCATACATGCAATGATATAAATGTTAATTACTGTGTGATGTGTTAAAACAATACTTTATAAAAAAGTCTTAATGTGCACAGTGTAACCTTTGCAAGTCTGTATCATTAAGTGAATGAAATAAGCTAGTTATATAATGCAACTGGAAACTGAGACCAGTCGCACTACTGAAAGAAAGCAAAGCTATACAATGAAAAAATACTACTATTTTAAACTCTATTTACAAAGTATTTAGAGATTAATTGGTCAATATTAATAGTGATACTGAAGATATGGAAAACATGAGCTACGTATTTATATAAAAAATAAAAGTGCACAATAACTCACATAGTGGGATGAGGAGGTGGAGAAACCATAAAGATGTGAAAGCAAGAGCTAGATTATAAGTGAATGATGTTGGACTTTAAACATATGCATAAGATAGACAATAGGATATTGGGTGTCATTACTGGATTCTTATTAGAAGCACTTATTATTACGTCAATATCTTACAGCAAAATGTGAAAGCATGTCCAGATCTTATGATAAAAAGAGAACTCTTTCATACCTTTGAAACATATGTTGATATTAATACATTCATATATATGCTAAATCTACCTCAGTTCTGGACATGATTTTATTTTTGAAGTGTATTAAATAACAATTTGCTCTTCTCTATGACAGATTCAAACAACAGCAATGTTGCTGTCTAATGACATTGTGTTCATAACTTAAATCTTTCAAGGATGTATTTACTGTTTTATTCTTGCAGCAGCTTTACCTGACTCCAATTGTTTGAAGTAGATTTATGTTCCTGTTCTTTTATTCCTTCACATTGTTTACAAGTAACCATAGGAATGGGTTTAGTCTTAAATCTCATGAATATCTTTAGACATAAATCTGTAAAAGAAATGATTGTAAAATATCTTCATTTTAATTTATTTATGCCAATTCTTAAGGTAGGACATCACTAGATGTTACAGCTTCATCTCAAATGCTTTCACATGTGTTAGACATACATGCTGTATATGTAAAACCAGCAATGATGCTTAAGTTCTATTAATTTTACAGCTGGAGTGTTACTTTCATAGACACAACATATACACAGCAATTCTGATATTAGAGCGAGCTTACTAAGTAATGTAACTGCTTAGACTGACATAAAGGATTTGCCTAATCAAAACATAAAGTAAACTATTTTTAGTGTTAACACAGAAAAGTATATTGCTATAGCAGAATATTATTAAAGCAAGATGCATATGATATGAATGAATACTTAGCATAATTGGGAACAGTTCACCACAGATCGCAAACTAATACTTGCAATTAGAATGCTGTTTTTTCTTATATATTAAAAACAAACTTAATTAATTAGTATTGATTAGAAAAGCTCTTTGAATAATCTTTATAAACTGAATAAAAACCACAAACTGTGTTGATAAACTTACAAAAACAAAAAAGCAGGCAACGTGTCAGCTAAATGAGATGTTACATACAAATGACATACCCCAGGATAAAGCCAATTTATTAGTAGAGATGCTTGAATTAGTTTTGAACAACATCTATGTTGTGTTTAATGGTAACTACTATTTGCAAAATAGAGGCATCGCAATGGGATCACCATGTGGGGGAGCATATGTGAATATCATCATGGCATATTGGGAAAGGAAATATGTGTTTAATACTGAGTTCCATAAATATCTTAAATCTTATTTCAGATTCCAGGATGATATAAGTATAATTTGGAAAAGGCCTAGAAGCATCCTAGAAGAATTTCTGGAGTATATTAATGGAACAACAACCTTTTTGAAATTCACATGGAAAGTTAGGCTTGATTTCATGGAATACTTAGATATTAAACTCATAAAAGACAACACAGAGGAAAGATATATAGTGCACATATACAGGAAGGAAACTTATTCGAATAGTTTATTGCACTATAACAGTTCCCATCCAGCACACCAAAAAAGATCTGTGATAAAAGGGCAGGTAGTTAGAGCTGCCCGGATGATAACAAGAGAACAAGACTTCATTGAAGAATGCATCAATCTACGGTCTATGTTTTGTGCTAGGGCATACCCAGGTGAATTCATTGATGAAATCATAGAAGAAGTCAGAATCAAAAGAGTCATAGGTCATTTTAAACAAATTTTACATAAGGAAAACATTTTAAGTGAAATGAGGGCACATGATATAGAAGAAACAATAATAGATAATTCTGATTCACACAGAATACAAGATGTAGTTGAGAGAAACAATAAGTTCTCAGAAGCACTGATTATAACATATAGTGAAGACTTCAGACTACTTAAATGGATTTTTGAAAAATACTGGGCCATATTAAATAAAGAAGAAGAGTTTAGAAATATATTAGATGTAAAGCCATGTATTGTTAACAGGAGAGGGAAAAATTTAAAAGAATTAATCCAGTATAAAGAGAATTATAGTGAAAGTGTCCTGCATGGCATGAGGAGGTGTGGTGCATGTAAATGGTGCCACAAAATAGAAATTAATAATGAATTTATTATAAGAAACAAAAAATATATGATAAAAGGAAAATACAGTTGTGAATCTAAGGCAGTGGTATATTTAAGTAAGTGCAAATTATGTTTAGCTTTTTACATAGGAAAGACGGAGAGAAAACTCTCCCAACATGTATATGAGCATGAATATGCCATTAGAAAAATTAATTTATCTAATGCCTTGGCAAAGCATGTAAAAGACCATCCAGGTCACCAATTTAGCTACATCATTATTGACAGTGTAGTAATAGATGATAAAAAAGCATGGGGTTTGTTATTAGAATTGAGAGAGCTTGAATGGCAAGTAAGGTTACAAGCAGACAGCTGGCCAGGAATCAATGAATGGAGTTCTATAACTCCAGTCTTGAAGCTTCATGCGTTAAAAAGAAGTAAGATAAAATAAATGTGTTTCACAAAGGAAATAAATAGATAATTTGTAATGAATTTAGAGTTGAATAAGGTTTTATATGCATGAATGGGGCAGCATTGTTGTGTTTTTTTAAAACTGAATATTGCTTTTAATGAAATTTTACTTGATTAAGAGGAAATGATGTCACTATAAGGAAATGTATTTAAAATGGAGGTAAAATTTTAAAATGATGTCTGAAGAAGTTTAATATTCATTTAAACGAAAGCGCTAACATTGTAATACAGTTTTATTTTTGGAATAAAGCTTGCAATAATTTTATACTTCTAAGTGGTGGTTCATCTTTGTGGATTTAGCTGACACGTTGCCTTCTTTTTTGTTTTTGTAATCTTTATAAACATAATTTTTATGCACTATGGTTTAGCTAAACATTATACTGACTATAATTCTTAAGTGCTATTAAGACCTGTTACTAAAAACATTTATATAAGAAGTGTAAGTGTTGGCAGTAACACTTAACATAGATAACATCAATTCATTCTGATTAATATGACATATAAAATTAATCTGCTATGTACAATAAATGTCTGTATTTCAGAAATGATTAATAATCACAGAACTGTGATAGAATGAGATAATTGAAGTCCCTGTTTATATTGATTATAACATATTATAATACATTTTAAGCTGTATGGAATCTACACTGATCAACTTACTTAGTTTAGACAGACCACACATTCATTGGGAGTTATTCCATTAACTAGATATATTATGGACTAGTGGAGGGGAATTAATTCTGCTTCTTTGGTTGGGTAGTATAATTTGGATGGAACTACCATCTAACTCAGGAGTGTTATACTCCATGTGGGGAGTGAAAGATAAAATCACTTTATGCTTAATATATTTTGTAATTTTATTTTCTTTTTCAGTGTCTACAATTGTATATATATTCTAACTGTTCTTATTACTACAACATCCAGTAGGTCTATAGATCTTGTCATGTATTATTTAAGTGGTTTATACATAATGTCACATTTTAAAACCTTGAAGTATTTAATCAAAAAGCTTTTTGAATTGTATGATGACAAATTTAAAATGTATTTCTATTACTATTAATGGATTAAACAATGGTTGCAAAAGGGATAGTCTAAACAAGTATTTAAAACTACTCTCTTCTCAGGTCATATTTATTCAAGAAACACATTTACTAACAAATGATATAGACAGGCTTAATAATAAACATTCTACTGTAATAGCTAGCTCTCAGTACAATCAGAAATGAAGGGGTGTAGCCATATTATAGAACGATTATCTGACTAAACCAAATATATTAAACACATATAGAGATGATAAACGAGTGTTTTGCTTAGAAACTATAGAAATTAATGGAAAGATTTACACTTTAATTAATGTCTATTGGGTACTGAGTATAGGTGTTAAAACAGACTTCATTTTGATCAGATTATCCAACATACAAAAGGTAGCTTAATATTGGCAGGAGAGATTAATTGCATATTAAATGCGAAAGACACTGATTCTAAAGGGAAAGAAGAATATCAGAAACAGCCAAAGTCTTAATAAATTTTATTGATTTACTTAGTATTAAAGATATTAATGAATATTCAGTCTCAGATTCACTCTTTTTTACACATTTTCCAATAGATATGGAATGCAATCAAGAATTGATACAGTCTATTTTTCTAATGTTTTGATTGCAAATCTCAGTAAAGTTAAGGAAGTCTCATGTTCACTCTCTGATCATAATGTTGTTATATTTGAAATATTTATGAAATATAATAACAATGTACATATCAGTAGGATACCTGCATATATAACTAATCTAAAATACTTCAAAGATTTTTTCACAGAGAGATACAGACATACATTGAATTTAATAACTCAAAAGACATATCTAAAATCTATATATGGGATGCTTTAAAATCTTATTTAAATGGTAAAATTATAGATTGGTATGTCTTAAAGAAAAATCAATGGGAATATTAATTAATTGAAATACAGAGAAAAAAATGATAAATTAAAGCTAGAAAGCCAAAACAATAATAATACATTAAATGACAGAAATGAATAAATTACAAAGCGCAAACATAAAAATCCTAAATCATAAAATTAAAATAAATCGAGAAAAGATTAAACTAGTGAACCACACTGTAAATCCAAAATCATTGCATACAATAGCATCTAGAGCAAAAATGATAATTAAAAAAAAAATCATATCAAGGAGTTATACTCAGTTTATAAAAAGAAAAGAGCCATTGCGATAGAAAATATCTTAAAAGAATAAAATATCTTAAAAGAATTTAGAGTCTATTTTAGTAAAATGAATCAATTTCCTCCAGTACTGGATTCACAACATGCCATAAAAGCTTTCATTAAGAAATACACTAAGAATACATTGACAAAAGAGCAACTGATATTAATTGCTAGACCCATATTAATGCCAGAACTCAAAAATCAAATCAATAAACTAAAACCTAATAAAAGCTCAAGGCAATGATGATATTATATTAGAACTATAAACTTATGCCTAAGCAAGTGTTAATCATCTTAATCCAAATCTTTCAGTTAGTTAAAGATATGTCAATGATTCTGCCTTCAAGGAAATACATGTTTATATCTCCAATTTTAAAGACAGATAAGGACCAAGCTGATTGTTCCTCTTATAGACCAATTTCATTATTAAATTTTGATTACAAAATATTCATGTCTATAATTGCAAGTAGAAGTCAACAATTTCTTCTTTATTTAATCAATAATAACCAAACAGGATTTATTAAAAATAGAAATGCATATAATAACATTAAGAGAATATTAACTGTAATTGACTACACTAATAGTATAAAAGATAATTTAACTTTAATCTCTATCAAAAGAACCCAACCACAGGAGAACAATAATACGTCTTTCGATATTGTTCAGTACTGCAACATTTCAAAGACACGACGAACAATGTCCCAAAATCAGCTTTATTCACAAAAACGGATCAAGCGCTTTCATCCACCGATAGTGGACTTAATCAGAATCAATTAACTAATAAAATTCAAAATATTTATACACATTTAGGCGCCATAACTTAATATACATTTAAAGAACAACACACAAAAAATAAAAGCTTTTATATAATATTGTACATCCAACGAATAAAATCAAATACATTACTAATTTGATATATAATTCATTAAACTTCCTCATTCTGGATTAAAATAAGGTGACAATGCTTTGTATACTATTTTGTACTACTTAGTATAACATTATTATAAAGTGCCTAGGATCTGAGTTGATTCATAATTTAAACAATAGTTCAAAAATGTGCTCAATATATAATAATTCACTTAAAATCAATTAACTACTTTACTAATGAACCTAAAAAAATATTTTAAAAATTATTTTAATTTAAAAATATTAATAATTCATAAATAATTTATAAAATATTTATAAATTTAAATATAATAAATATAATAATACAACATGAATTTGAATAAATAAATATATATATATATAACTTTAATAATTCATTAATAAAAATGGTTTTAAATTTCTTAATATTATCAGGGGTATAAAGGTAGACAATGCTTATTTAAATCAATGTTTGACTATGCATATAGTGCCAAAAGGTCTCAGATTTTTTAAAATTCCTATGGGAATTGAGTTGAATGAACAGAATTGTGGTGACTTTGAAAGATTGTTTGATAAATTTGGTTGTGATTTTATGAAATTGCTTATGAATAAAAATGATCAAAAACTATGTTTTTATATAGAAAAAGTTGAGAAGTTAAACAAAAATATATGTGAAGACTTATTGTTTGAACAGTGGAAAAATTTATATCAGAAGCAATTTAGTGAAGTTAATAGGAAAGCTGATATTATTATACAAAGGAAATATAAGAAATTGGTAAGGGATTCTAATGATTATAAAAATAAGACTGCATATCAGTGGAGAAAAAGTAATGGAAAAGGCAATAGTTTTCAATTTAAGGCCGATAATTATGACACATTTGAAAATGATGTAAATTTTCAAAGGGGATGGAAGCAACAGAGGAGAATGAACGGTATGAGAAAATGGGAATGGAGGGAAAATTTGGAAAACCAAAGATGGAGTCAAGATGTGAACTACCCCCCACCAAGACATTGGAGGGAGAAGTATTAACTATGACATTAAATGAACCATCCCAATATGTATATAATAGTGCAAATGATAAGGAAATTGATTTGAATAAATATATAAGGATTATTGATGCAGAAGGCATTATTCATCAAAAAATGATTTTTATGTATATAATTATACTGACAAAGTAGTTACTAATGAACATTTTACCTTATTTTCTAAAGGAATGAAATTTGTGCCTAATAATCAGTTTAGAGTAGTAGACAGTATTATTGAAATTAAAAAATATCTTAGGAAATTAAATTTAGCCATATATTTTCGAAATGAACCTGATAAGTTTGACACTAATCGAATAAAGAAAATGAGTTCTTTTATTCCCCCTACTAATATATATATATAGGGTTATATGAAAAACTTGTAACTTGTGACTTATATATGTTAAAAAATTATGTAAACAAGTACAACAACAAGAAAAATAACACAATTGACAACAATATGAGTGAAAAAGAGTTAGCTTTACTCAAGGATATCACTGGGGACAAGTCTATTAGAATAATGAAACCAGATAAGGGGGGAGGGATAGTTATATACAATCAGGATGTGTATGTGAATAAAATATTTAATATTCTAGTTACTTCTGGAAATTATACTTCTATTTCTTTGAATGAAATTAACATAGGTTATAGACGGATTGATTTATTTCTGGAAGATATGTTAACTGATGGTAGAATTAATTCAGATTTATTCAATTTTATGAAAGTTGAACATCCCTTTATGGTGACAATAATAGGAGTGCCTAAAATACAGAAAGATTATCATGATCCACCATTCAGGCCAATTATATCTGGTAGTTATTCTAAGACATTCCCTATGGGTGTAGTTATAGATGTTAAGCTTAAACATATATATGAGAAAATTCCACACATGATTAAGGATTCATGGATTTTCTTAGGGAATTTAACACCTGATTTATGGAAAGAAGGCTTAATATTTATTTCTATTGACGTAGTTGATCTTTTTTCATGCATTCCTAAGGAACAAGGATTAGAATGTATCTACAATAGTATACGTGCATATTCACAACTTGAATGGGAAGAAACATTGGTCATTATGGAACTTATGAGTATTATATTGGATTATAATTTCATATATTTTGAAGGGGAATATTACAGGCAGACCCGTGGAGTAGCCATTGGTACTGCCTGTGCACCAATCTATGCTAATTTGGTTATGTTGGACTGGGAGTTGCAACATATTTTTAAGAGTCATTATTTTAAATATATCAGATACTATACCAGATTTTTGGATGATATATTTATTTTATGGGACGGTCAGGAAAAATTGATAGATGAATTTATGGGGTACTTGAATAATACCAGTCAGTTTTTGAAATTCACGTATAATGTCAATAAGGATGGGTTGGCATATTTAGATACTTATATATCCAGTAGCGAGGATGGATTTGAATCTCGGATATATAGAAAAAGTACTTTTTCTAATAATTATTTGGAATATAGTAGTAACCATCCGTATAAGTCGAAAAAAAAGTATATTTAAAGGTCAGTGTATACGAGCTGCTCAAATGAGTTCAAAATATGATAAGATGTTGGAAGAAATAGAGTTTATTAGTAGATTATTTATTAACAAAGGGTACCCGATCCAACTTATTAATGATGTCAAGTCTTTAGTTATAAAAGGATGGGGTAACAAATACTTCCCAGTCCTAGGCAAACCACTTAGACAGAAAGGGATAATATTAATGAATATAGGAAAGCATGTATTTTAGAGTATACATCTCAAACAACTCATATTAAGAACATTATGAAGAAATATTGGAATATTTTTTCATTAGAATCTGAAGTTAGGAAAATTGTGGGTGAAGCCCCTATATTTGTACTTAAAATGGGTCAAAATATTAAGTCCATCTTGGAGAAATCAGAAAAGATGTATACTATACCTCTAAGACATAATGGCACACATAGATGTGGAAATTGTAAGTACTGCCATTGTATAATGAATGTAGATCATATAATTTTGGATAACATTAACAAAACAAGAATAAAATTTGGGAGAGGTAATTGTAATACACAGAATGTAGTATATTTAGCTAAGTGTATAATATGCCCAGGATACCATATAGGAAAAACTGAACGTAGGCTCAAGAAGAGAATATATGAACATTTATATGATATTAAGAAGGAAGATAGGACTAATGCATTGTATAGGCATATACAAGCTTTTGATAATAGGCACCAATTTAGATTTGCCATCATAGAGACTGTTTTTAATAATATGAGGGGAGGCAATCTGGGGGTCCGCATAGCTGAGAAGGAAGCAAAATGGCAGATACTAACTGATGCCATGACTCCCCCAGGCCTAAATGATGGCATTTCTTTAAAACCATTTTTATTAATGAATTATTAAAGTTATATATATATATTTATTTATTCAAATTCATGTTGTATTATTATATTTATTATATTTAAATGTATAAATATTTTATAAATTATTTATGAATTATTAATATTTTTAAATTAAAATAATTTTTAAAATATTTTTTTAGGTTCATTAGTAAAGTAGTTAATTGATTTTAAGTGAATTATTATATATTGAGCACATTTTTGAACTATTGTTTAAATTATGAATCAACTCAGATCCTAGGCACTTTATAATAATGTTATACTAAGTAGTACAAAATAGTATACAAAGCATTGTCACCTTATTTTAATACAGAATGAGGAAGTTTAATGAATTATATATCAAATTAATAATGTATTTGATTTCATTCGTTGGATGTACAATATTATATAAAAGCTTTTATTTTTTGTGTGTTGTTCTTTAAATGTATATTACGTTTTGGCGCCTAAATGTGTATAAATATTTTGAATTTTATTAGTTAATTGATTCCGATGAAGTCCACTATCGGTGGATGAAAGCGCTTGATCCGTTGTTGTGAATAAAGCTGATTTTTGGGACATTGTTCGTCGTGTCTTTGAACTGTTGCAGTACTGAACAATATCGAAGGACGTATTATTGCTCTCCTGTGGTTGGGTTCTTTTGATAGAGATTGTGGTTGTCGAGTATCATTTGTATAATTTAACTTTAGTAAGTTTGGACATCAATAATGCTTTTGATACAGTAAATTGGAAATATCTATTATTGGTCTGGGAAGAATGTTATTTCTCAAAGGTTTTTTTGCAACTTATAAATATTCTTTATGAAAATTTTGTAACATATGTAAAAATAAGTTATTATGTTTCAGACTCTATTAAGATTTCTAAAGGAAAAAAGCAAGGATGTCCATTATCACCCTTCCTTTTTACATTAGTTATGGAATCATTTGTGAATTTCATAAGATCTAGGCAGATATTAAAGGAGTACAAATAAGTAGTAATTTAAATTAGAAAATACTTTTGTTCATAGATGATATACTTCTAACATTGAGTGATAATAAATATTCACTTAACTCTTTATTTGAGACTATTGAAATATTTCAATCTAAGTCTGGTCATACGTTAGACCAATATAAAACAAGAATTCTATGCACCAATTCCAGTATAGATCATATGAAAGAAAGATTCTTTAAATGTATTGTACAAGATAAAATAAAATATTTAGGAATAATTTTAATGGTAAACATCAAAGACATAATTAATATAAATTATAGTAATAGTTTAGATAATATCAAAAATCTAATTAAATAGAATAACATTTTATTTACAGTAGAAGAGAGACTTACAATAATAAAAATGATAATCCTACCAAAAATGTTATATATAATACAATCTTAAGCTCTTCCTTCCCCTAAACAATATATAAGAGAATTTAATACCTTAACGCTTAGATTTTTTTTTTGGTATCCCAACAAACCTAGATTGGTCCATAATCATCATTTGAGAAGTTGGACTTATGGGGGAACAGGATTTCCTGATCTGAAATTATATTCTTTATCTACTGTTATAAAAACGATTACTTTTTGGACAAATAATTACTCTGCAACATGGAAAGACATACAAGAGAGAATCTTTTTAAAAGTAATCAGCCAACATATGCACATCACAATAAGATAATTAATAATAACTTTCTCTGGCTATTAAAAGACCACGGGCCAGATTTACGAAGGCTTGCACAGAGTCTAAGAGTAGTGTAAGACAGCAGACAGCCAATATGTCTGCCGAGCGATCCAGCAATAGCCGGCAGGGGTGTGCATGAGAGCTTCTAAAGCTACTCTTGCACGGACAGTGTTATGGTATGCAAATTACCTCATTTGCTGCTGAAAGCTATGCAAATGAGGTAAATTTGTGATCCAGGAAACACTAACCTGTCTGTGTAAGAGTAGTGTTATTTGCAGAAATGTACTCCGTTGGTAACGGAGTACCATTCTGCAAATAGCTAAACGGAGCTATGACACCTCCAAATAAAGGATGCATCTAGTTGAGGAAGCATGCCAATGGCCAAATATAAGGCCATTGACATTTGCAAATGTTGAAAATCCTTAAAATCCATTTTTTCCCCGATCGACGATGTTTAAGTGTAGCGCAGTGCCGCGCAAACGTGCGGCGCTTTAAATAAAATGAAACAAATTGAAAAATAGCCAAAAATGGGCATTTTCACTAAAAAGCTTGTTCTGCTATGCAGGTGAATGGCAGGCTGAAAACAACATGGCCACTGAGTAGTGGTTGCTAAGGGGGGGAAGCTCAGTGTGAGAGATGTAACCAAGTATTAGTAGGCAATCCTATGCAAATGAGGATAAGGATAGTGAATCCCAATTTTCCCTGGCATGTGAGCCATGTCCCTAGAGTGTAAGTGTAGGAGTAGGGGAGTAGTAGAGTAGAAGATAGGTGACATCATGAGGGGGTATGTCTGAAAGACTGTAAGTTTATTGGAGCACAGTGGCTTGTGTTTGCCCTGAGTTGCTCAGGATTGCAAGAGGCATGTCTACAGTTGTTCTAGCTAAAAACAAGAAACCAAAGGCGTACGCCATGGATATATCTGAAATTTCTTGCAAATGAGCACACAGCGTGTGCGCACGTGTGCACCCATGTGCGCGTGTTTGTGCTTGTTTGCGCGGCGCTGCCCTAGGCGGAAACAGAAAGGGAAAAGGAAGGAAAAGAAGTAGTAGGAAGTTAACCAAGGAGAACTAGCAGAGCTGCCAGGTGAAATATATCAGAATCAGCCAATTACACAGGCAGTAGACTAGCCCAGCCCAGCCCAGCACTTTAAACTCTGCAAACAGCAGTCTACCCTGTTTTTTCCCAAGAACTCTGCAACACTGCAGTATACAAAGAGTAAAAACTTAAAAAGCTTAAGTCAGACAAAATGTTAGGGGCTGCTACTGCTATCATAAACCAACATGTGCAAGATGCTGAGGGTGGTGATGTTGTGAATGCTGCTTAGCAACCCACAGTGAGGCAATGGAGAAGAGTGTACAGACCCAGGGTAACCTACCAGGGGCTACATGAGCTGGAAATAGTGGAGTGCTATAGAGTGGACAGAGACCTCCTGCAGCAAATTGTTGAGCTGTGCCAGCCACGCCTCACACACAGAACTAAAAGAGAGGAACCAATCCCAGTGGATACTAAGGTATGTGTTGGCCTACAAATACTAGCTACAGGTACCTTCCAGAGACCAACTGGTGATATGATGGGGGTTTCACAGGCATCAGCATCCAGGGTACTGCACCAGTTCCTGGATGCTATGTCAGCACATGTCGGTGACCACGTATATTTCCCCAATTCCTGTGAGGCAATGGTCAGCAATATGCGTCTTTTCCACCAAATAGCAGAATACCCTGAGGTAGTGGGTGCAGTAGACTGCACGCACATACACATCAAAGCACCACCCAGTGAGCAGGGTAGGGTCTACATCAACTGTAAGGGCTTCCCCTCCATCAACTGCCAGGTCGTGTGCGATGCCCAGAGCCTAATAATGAATGTGTGTGTTGGCTGCCCTGGAAGCTATCATGATTCCCACATCTGGCATCTGACGCAGCTGTACCAGAGATTTGCCAATGGGGACATCCTTGATGGTCACCTAATGGGGGATGCTGGATACGCACTGGAGCCGTGGCTGATGATACCCATCAGAAATGCACACACACCCGAACAAGAACTCCATAATGATGCACATTCACAAACAAGAAACATTATTGAGCATGTGTTTGGGATGCTCAAGTCATGGTCCAGTGCCTGGACACATCTGGTGGAGCCTTGCAGTACTCACCAACTACATGTACCCAAATTGTCATGGTATGTCCCATGCTACACAATATGATCCTGCGAAAACAGCTGCAGCAGGAGCAGCATGGTTCAGGGCCAAACAGCCCCCCAGCATTGCCAAGGTCTGCACAGGCACAGCGTGACTTGGAGGAGGAACAACCCGAGCCTGCCCCAGTAGGCAGAAGGAGGCGTGCCCAGTATGCCTTGGCCTTGGCAAAGAGGCAACGCATAGCACATACACTGACTCAGTAGGAACCCTGGAAATGACACCTCTCTCTGACTCGCACATACAATAAAAGGGATGCCTAACTTGACACTACCTGTTTTCAAACATGTATAGGGAGTGTACTATGTGTATCTGACATAGACAGCCCTGCAGCACCACCTGAGGCATGATTGCCCTATTTTAAACAATATAAAGCACTGTTAAGCACATTTTGCCACTATTTAGCATATTTAAACACAATTGCGCAGAGCTGCGCACCACGCTAACTAGCGCAACGTCAGGCAACGTTGAGCAATGTTGGGCAATGTTGGGCAAAGTCGGGCAACGTTGGGCAAAGTTGAGCAAAGTCAGGTAAACATGCTCACACCTGCTTTACTGTTCCTTAAGCAGTCTGGTCTGCCCAGCAGGAAAATAAAAAGCAGTGACAGAGCTCGAACTCAGGATACTGTCCACTATAGTCACAGTACTGAACCACTAAGCCATGACAGCATTTCACTGGCACAGACACAGCAGGGCAATTGTAGACTAACACAAACACAAACAAATGCTGTATCATGCCCTCTGAAGAAGAATATGAGTAACTTCCCCCCGGGCCTATGCAGACAGATAACAGCAGGCCAGGCAGTGTGATGTGGGTTGGGTAGGCTATGAAGTCACAAACTAATATACGTGAAATTGGAAGCTAAGATCTGTAGTACAGTAGTATGCCTCAAGCCAGTACAATAGGCAACAGTACAGACTGAAATGAAGTACCTGACATAGCAGTGCAGACCTAGCAAATGTTTATAAGTGTCAGGTGAACCCCTCATCCTATGTACACCCACAGTAACAATCAGGTGTTCCCCCCGGGTAGAAATGTACAGCTAATAGCTGTCCCCCCTGTATGTAGAAATGTTGACAAGTCTATGCAAAGTGATTCATGGAAGCCCTGCAGGCACAGTGTGCTTCCTGTCAATGTACAACACAAAGGTGAGCCCTGAAGTAAAAACCAACTTGATTTTTCACACACATATAGTATATATGTTCATACTGGGCATGCTCACACACTAACAAACTTAGAAAATTTCAGTCAGCAACATACTGAAAGGTCATACTGGGCATGCTCACACACAAATAAATGAAGCAAATGTCAGTCAACAACATACTGAAAGGTCATACTGGGCATAATCACACACTTAGGCCATGTTTGAGTACAGCAGTGGGCCACACATATCTGGCAGTTGCAGTTCTTACCCCAGAAACTTGTCACTATTCACCAATCCTGCCTTGCACACACAGTTATTGGAAAACAGACCCATATAATATATTGGACTCCTGTCATAATCAAACTGTGTACTACAAGTACTTAAGTTGTTCAAAGAAAGTGAAAATTCAAAGAAGATCAATAAATCTCCAATCAGTATCATCAATAAACAATGAGCACTCCTAGCATTATCCAATCCATGTTCTGGCAAAAATATTGTCAAAGAGTCCATAGAGAACCATGAAACTTTCTTTCGCTATGTCATAAATATCAATGTAAACTCATATATGTTCTGAGTCAGTGAAAACTGTAAATGAATACATGTACATGACTGACATTGCCAACATCTTTTCAGACAGGTTCATACATATTTACCCCCCTCTCACTGACAAAAGGGCCCATTATAATACCTGGGGATTGTGAAAACCTAGAAATCACATACACAATGGTTAAACAGCTCTTTCCAAACCTAAAAACATGGCATCTATGGGATTACATGGTTTCCCTAGCTGTGTCATATGTGAAATCCAAAACAAACAGACCCTGCACCTGTACAGTCTGTTGAGACTCACCCTCTGTACAGGATATGAAACTGTTGAATGGGTTACAGCAATGTTTGGCACACTCCACAAGTGTTGGTGCACAGCAGACCATGGGAACTATTGTATTATAAGCCTACTATGCCTGATCTGCAAGGCCATGGAGTCCATCATGATGGAACTCATAAACAGAGCTATTGGGAGCCTACAAACACCCAACCCTACCCATTTTGGTTTGGTCAGGGGCAGATCATGGTTCCCAAACCTGCAAGACTGTTTTCAAGGCAGTCACCCAGGACATACATCAATGAAATGAGCTACACACGTCCCACATAGACCTTGAAAAGCCCTTTTCCAAAATCCCAGACACATGTATCCACAAAATCAACAACCTGTACATAAATATGTATGTCATCTGATGGATTGCCAACTGGGGCACAGATAGATCCCACAAGGTAAGAATTGTGGTCTCCTGTTCAAGTTGGTAACAACTGCTGTCCCCCATGGCTCAGTGCTGGGACCCCCTCCTGTCTGGTGTATACTTTTCAGAAATACAGTCAAACACACGAGGGCTATGTTTAGCAAAGTTTGTGAATGACTGCAAAAAGGTTGTCATAATTGATGTTTGGGACAACAGAGACATCCTTAAAAAGGGTCTCAGTCAGACAGATATGGTGTCACAATTATGGCCTCGAGCTACAGTCATACAAATACCACAAAGGTGCCAACACCCTAAATATGGAGGTGATAATAAGGGATCTATGGACACATGTGGATAGTCATATCTACTTCCAGAAACACATTCACAAAGTGGTTAGAAAATCATGCTATGTGTTCCCACAAACTGCCAAGGTCTTTGCATGTAGGTCAAAGGAGGTTCCCTCTACTCATCAGTCATCAGACCCGTCAGAGAGTACCACAACACACTTGCGATGAATCTGACTAGGCACCTTCAGCAGCTGGAAAGACCACTGAAGTACCTCAACAAGAGAATTACTGGCCTCAAACAGTTGCCCCATGCAACAAGACTGAATTTAACTCAATCTGTACTCTGTTGCATACTATCTACTCAGGAAATCTCTGCCAAACAGACAGGTCCATGTCCAATGCAGAACTGATGTACATGCGCTATCTGAAGTAAACCCAAGCTCACTGTACCACATGCTCTAGGGATATCATCATCACAACATTAAATAGAACATGTTGGAGGGATACATTACTAACTCACAGACTTCCCTTGCTTTGGAACAGGCTCCCAACCGACATTAAGCCAAGACCCTCACTGACACTCTTCCAGAGGAGCCTTGATGAGTGTATGTGAAACTGAACTGTCACACCATGGATCACTTCATCAGCTCTACTACACAGAGGCCTAGGGAACTATCTCCATGGGTGGTGATAGCTGCACACTGTGGCCATACTTATATATGCCTTCGGGCAGACAGCCTATTACCTACCTATGTACCTATATATATGTAGGGGGAACACAGTATAATAAGCCAAAGATGGATGGGCAGAGATGTGTGTAAGAGGCTGATCATGACAGGGAGCCATCCAGGACTGTTCCACCCAGCACACATCTCGATGGCACAAAAGACATGAGGTGCACATCTCTCCCACTGTACATAACAGCCACCAGTATCTGTAAGCATTACAGTGTATGTGGTCCGTGTGCCTGCTGTACAACATGACTGTACAATGAAGTACACATCTACTATCTGTAGACATGTACCTGTCACATAGGTTCATAGGTATGTATGTATGTAGTAGACTACCTCCACAAAGGCATATATCAGCCTACGCAAGTTGTGCAGCTTTCACCACACCATTGGGAAGTCTCCCAAGGCCTAGTTCTAATAGTTAGTACTCTAAGCCCCTTTCTAGTGGAGCTGCTGATGTGATGCCTGGCATGAATTGTCTGTTTCCCATCCACTCATCAAGGTTCCAATTGAAGAGTGTCAGCGAGGGGTTCTGTCTGATGTACACTGGGACTCTGTTCCACAGTAAGGCAAGTGTCTGGGATGGTACTCTATCCCACCAGCATGTTGTATTCATCATTGTGATGAGGTTCATATCCCTGGAATGTGTAGGGCAACTCAATGTTGTTATCTGTAGATGGAGCATGTTCAACAGTTATGTGCTGGACATGGCTCTGTATGTTAGGCAGAGTGTGCCTCTGAGTAGGCGGTATGCAACGAAGAACAGATTTAGTTTTACCAGTTGTGTTGCATAACACAACTGTTTGAGGCCAGTAATCCTCTTGGTGAGGTACCTATGTGGTCTCTACAGCTGCTGGATATGCTAAGTCGAGTACATCCAAAATGGTGCACTGTACTCAATGATGGGTCTGATGACGTAAGAGTAGAGTGCCAACACTACCTCTTTGGATCCTGATGCAAACCCTTTGTTGATTAAGTGGGCCACATAGGATCTCCCAATCACTTTGGCAACATGTTTGTCAAAGGAAAGATGACTATCTACTTGTGTCCTCAGATCCCTTATCACCTTGTCATTTTAAGGGGGTAACACCTATGTAGTAGTTTGTGGGTATTTTGTTTTCAACCAACAGGATCACTATGCATTCCTCCACAGTGAGCTTGAGGCCATGATTCTGACACCACACATCTGTCTCATAGAGTCTCTTCTGGAGAATATGTCTGTCATCCGGGGAATTATTATGGCAAACACTTTACAGTTCCCAGTAAACTTAGTCAACCACAACCCTCCTGTGTTGGCATGTACATTTGAGAAGTCTATACCAAACAGGAGGGACCCCAGGACTGAACCCTGGGGGACACCAGTCATTACCAGTGTAGAGTCTGACATGTAGCCAGCAACTCTTAATGTGTGGGATCTATCTGTAAGCCAGTTTGCAATCCATCTTGTGATGTATGGATTCATGGCCAGGCTGGTGAGTTCATCTATGATACCTGACTGGGGAATGGTGTCAAAGGCCTTAGCAAGGTATAGATAGGCTGTGTTGAGCTCATTTCAATCATCTGTAGCCTAGGTAACTGTCAAATAAATCCTCCCAGTTCAGGAGTCGTGGTCTGCATTTGACGAAGCCAAACTGGGTGTGCTCAACTGTGTGACGGTTCCCAATCTCTGTATTGTTGACTTCCATTATGATTGGCTCCATTGCCTTGCATAACACACTCGTCAGGCTCATAGAACATTAATGCCAAGGGGTTTTTGTGGCCCCCACCCCTGTGGAGTGTGAAGAACATTGCTGTGCAACATTCTATGGGTACATATCCTGTAGAGAGCATGTAGAGAGAGGTGTAGGTATCCTTGATGAATATGGATACATCCTGACCCTATGTGCTATGATTCAGGTTCTGATGCTTGAAGGTATGGAATGAGTAGTATCCTGGTAGTGCTGGTGTGCTGTCTGGAGCCTTGAACTAGTTTTTTTTTACTGCACAGATATCAATATCCTCCATAATGAGAAGTGCCTCAAGTGTGTGCATCTGGAGGCTGACTTCTGGCAATGAGTAGCATTTAGCTCACTTTGTGGTTATTTGTGTTGGTTACGGGGTTTGGTTTGTTCTGCATGACCGGAGTTCCACACCTCAAGTCAGCACCTCATTGGTCCCATCTGACCATAAGCTAATTACCCTGCATATCCACATTCTGGACCCACACCCCCATTAAGAAAACCATGTTAAAAAAATGTCTCCAAAGCCAACTTCATGCTTCTTAAGACAGAAGTGCTGAACTGCAGGACACCCATGCAGATGGACAATACAGTTATGACTACTGAATCCTTCCCAATTGCACCTTATAAGCACTTACATGACTGCATGCATCAAGCTATCCCAAACAGAACCAAGACGCTATCCTCCAAGAAAAGGAAGCCAATCTGGTGTTCCCCTGCCATAAACAAACTGCACAACAGAAGGAAGAAAATGTTGCAAAAGAGGGTTAAATCCCATGAGTGGAGGAGCTCCATGGTCAACATCATTAAGAAGCTGTGATCCCTGATAAAATCCTCCAAAGCTAGTTATGAAAACAAAATCGACACTGATTCTAAAGACAACCACAAAGCATTCTATAGCTATGTCAAGAATCTCAATGGCAACACTCAGATCTGCTCTGAGTTACAGCACAATGGCACTAAATATACAGACCCAACTGATATTGCCAACATCCTGGCAGATAGGATCAGTGCTAACTTTACCCCCTCTCACCCATGAAAGAGCACATCTCTATAATGGAAGACTGCAAAGTTGCTGTCATCACGGCTGCACAGGTAAAAAACACTCTCCATAGCCAGGAACACAGCATCCATGGGACCAGATAACTTCCCAGGCTGTATTCTACACAAACTACAGAATGAACAGGCACCACACCGATGTACCATGTTCAGTCATAGCCTCACCTCAGGCTTTGTGCCTGCTGAATGGTGCACAGCAACAGTTATCCCACTACACAAGGGTGGAGACACCAACGACCCCAGGAACTAGTGCCCCATTAGCCTGATGAGCCTGCTCTGCAAGGCCATGGAATGTATCATCATATAACTTATAAAAAAGACATTGGTAATCTCCAAACTCTGGACCACAACCATGTTGGGTTTGTAAAATGCAGATCATGTCTCCTAAACCTGATAGATGTCATTGAAGCAATCAGCAGAACCGTAGAGAAGGGTAAGGTTGTTCACACAGCCTATGTAGATCTTTCCACGGCTTTCAACACCATCCCCCACTCTGGAATTATAGATAAACCCGCTAAACTAGGTATAAATTGCTATGTCACAAGATGGGTTGCCAACTGGCTCACTGACAGAACACACACTGTGAAAGTAGCAGACTCCAAGTACGACTTTGGACCAGTGACAAGTGCAGCACCACAGGGTTCAGTTCTGGGTCCTGTCCTGTTTGGTATCTACTTCCCTGAAGTAAACTTTAACATGGAAGGTCTGTGGCAAATGAAGTTTCCAGATGACTGCAAACTAGGAGTCATAATTGAAACTACTAAAGATGTGGACATCCTACAAAAGGGCCTCACTGAGACAGATGCCTGGTGTCAAAGCCATGGCCTCAAGTGCAATGCCAAAAAGTGCATTGTCATCCCCTTTAGTAAAAACTCTGTAGCCATGAACTATAACATAGGGGGTAGTATACTTAACACTGAAAGTGTGAAAAGAGACCTTGGGTCACAGGTGGACAGTGGACACACCTGTGATAATCACATCCCCACAGTAGTCAGGAAATCCTTCTATGTGGCACACCTCATCACAAAAGGTGTCTCATGCAGAATAGAAGAGGACATCGTTCCCCTCTACTCATCACTCACTAGATCCATAACAGAGTACAATGCCCCTTTTGCTATGCACCTCACAAGACATCTACAACAACTGGAAAGCCTGCAGAAATACCTCACAAAGAGCATTAGCAGCCTGAAATACATGCCATACACAGACTGTCTCAAAATGCTCCATCTGTACTCTCTCGCATATCGCCTACTCAGAGGTGATCTCTGCCTAACATACAAAGCTATGTCAAACACAGAGCTGTTGGACATGCTCCACGTAAAATACTCACAATCCCTTTGATCTTCGGCCCCAAAACCCAGAGTGAAATACAAAAGGAAGGGGTGTATCCATTTACCTTATAGATACCCACACCTTCAGGTTAGTGGCACAGCATGAGGCCTTGGAGACCATGCAAGTGCAACTAACACTGGGAAAATCTGCTTAAAAGATTGTAGCCTGCTACAGATCACCTACCTTGTCTCAGGAACCTCACTCAGTATTCCTGAGAACAGTGGAAAATATAAAGGTCCTACCAAACACCATTATATGAGGAGATTACAACTACCAAAACATTGACTGGGAGAATTACTCATGTACAACGTCCTTTGCCCAATGCTTCCTAGAGTTTAAAAACTCAAACGCCCTGGAACAGCTGGTCACCACGCCCACTAGAGGTGACAACATACTGGACCTGATCATCACCAACATGGGGTACCAGTGTTCCACAACAGAGATAAACCCCTCGCTGGTAATATCAGATCATAAAGGAATCACACTGGACATCCACATCCCGCCCACTCCCCCAGTCAAGGAAACCACTGTGAAGACATTTTCAAAAGCAAACTGCACACTTCTCAAGACCAAAGTGGAAAGTTCCAAAGCCCCCTTGCTATAGGATAATGCTATACAATCTGCAGAATCATTTACAAGTGCATTCTATGAGCATCTACAGGGATGCATGGATCAAGGCATTCCAAATAAAGCCAAGACGCACTCCTCCAAAAATAAGAAACCAATCTGGCGGTCATTGCCCATAAATAAGCTATACAACAGAAGGAGGAAACAAACACATGACAGAGAAAACTTCACAAAAGGAAAGGCATCACTGATCATTATTAGGAAGAAACAATGATCGCTCATAAAATAATCCAAGGCCAGTTTCTAAAGACAAATTGCCAAGGAATGTAAGAATAACAACCACAAAGCCTTCGTTAGCTATACCAAACATTTAGGTGGCAACTCTCAAATATGCTGTCAGCTACTGCAAAATGGCAAAAAATACACTGAACCAACTGACATTGCTCACATCCTGGCAGACAAGTTCAGTGCAAACCCCCCCCATCACCCCCAAAAGGACCTGTGTCCATCCCAGAAGAATGCAGAGCCACAGACTTCATGGACATGCAGGTAAAAACAGCCCTCTCCAAAGCTAAGAACACAGCATCAATGGGACTGGATGGTGTCTCAGGCTGCGTCTTACACCAGCCCCAAAAGGAACTACACCCTCACCTACATTCACTGTCCAGACTCAACCTTACCACAGGCTATGTACCCAAAGAATGGCATACAGCAACAGTCATCCAGCTCCACAAAGGGGGTGCCACAACAGAACCTGGAAACTATTTCCCTATAGGCCTACTCAGCCTGGTCTGCAAAGCTATGGAGCAAATTATCATGGAACCCATAAACAGAGACATTGGGAACCTCCAGACACTGGACTCTACCCAACTTGGCTTTGTTAAAGGCAGATCCTGCCTCCTAAACCTAGTTGACTTCTTTGAAACAGTTACCAAGGACACATATGGAGGTCAAAGTAGTCCACACAGCCCACCTGGACCTCACTAAGGCCTTTGACAACATTCCCTTCTCTGGCATCATGGGCAAGCTTACCAGCTTGAACATTAACACCTATGTCACAGGATGGGTGGCCAACTGGCTCACAGATCAAACACACATGTTCAGAGTTGCGGGTGCCATGTCCAAATCTGTAGCCTGGGTAACTGTCAAAGAAATCCTCCCAGTTCAGGAGGTGTGGTCTGCATTTGACAAAGCCAAACTGGGTGTGCTCAACTGTGTGAAGGTTCCCAATCTCTGTATTGTTGACTTCCATTATGATTGGCTCCATTGCCTTGGAGAACACACTCGTCAGGCTCATAGAGCATGAATGCCAAGGGTGTTTTGTGGCCCCCACCCCTGTGGAGTGTGAAGAACGTTGCTGTGCAACATTCTATGGGTACATATCCTGTAGAAAGCATGTAGAGAGAGGTGTAGGTATCCTTGATGAATATGGATACATCCTGACCCTATGTGCTATGATTCAGGTTCTGATGCTCGAAGGTATGGAATGAGTAGTATCCTGGTTGTGCTGGTGTGCTGTCTGGAGCCTTGAACTAGGTTTTTTTTACTGCACATATATCAATATCCTCCATAATGAGAAGTGCCTCAAGTGTGTGCATCTGGAGGCTGACTTCTGGCAATGAGTAGCATTTAGCTCACTTTGTGGTTATTTGTGTTGGTTACGAGGTTTGGTTTGTCCTGTGTGACCGGTGTTCCACACCTCAAGTCAGCTAATTATCCTACATATCCACATTCTGGACCCACATCCCCATTAAGAAAACCATGTTAAAAAATGTCGCCAAAGCCAACTTCATGCTTCTTAAGACAGAAGTGCTGAACTGCAGGACACCCATGCAGATGGACAATACAGTTATGACTACTGAATCCTTCCCAATTGCACTTTATAAGCACTTACATGACTGCATGCATCGCGCTATCCAAAACAGAACCAAGACGCTATCCTCCAAGGAAAGGAAGAAAATGTTGCAAAAGAGGGTTAAATCCCATGAGTGGAGGAGCTCCATGGTCAACATCAGTAAGAAGCTGTGATCCCTGATAAAATCCTCCAAAGCTAGTTATGAAAACAAAATCGACACTGATTCTAAAGACAACCACAAAGCATTCTATAGCTATGTCAAGAATCTCAATGGCAACACTCAGATCTGCTCTGAGTTACAGCACAATGGCACTAAATATACAGACCCAACTGATATTGCCAACATCCTGGCAGATAGGATCAGTGCTAACTTTACCCCCCTCTCACCCATGAAAGAGCACCTCTCTATAACGGAAGACTGCAAAGTTGCTGTCATCACGGCTGCACAGGTAAAAAACACTCTCCAAAGCCAGGAACACAGCATCCATGGGCCCAGATAACTTCACAGGCTGTGTTCTACACAAACTACAGAACGAACAGGCACCACACCGATGTACCATGTTCAGTCATAGCCTCACCTCAAGCTTTGTGCCTGCTGAATGGTGCACAGTGACGGTTTACCCACTACACAAGGGTGGAGACACCATGGACCCCAGGAACTCGTGCCCCATTAGCCTGATGAGCCTGCCCTGCAAGGCCATGGAATGTATCATCATATAACTTATAAAAAAGACATTTGTAATCTCCAAACTCTGGACCACAACCATGTTGGGTTTGTAAAATGCAGATCATGTCTCCTAAACCTGATAGACGTCATTGAAGCAATCACCAGAACTGTAGAAAAGGATAAGGTGGTTCACACAGCCTATGTAGATCTTTCCACAGCTTTGAACACCATCCCTCACTCTGGAATTATAGATAAACCCACTAAACTGGGTATAAATTGCTATGTCACAAGATGGATTGCCAACTGGCTCACTGACAGAACACACACTGTGAAAGTAGCAGACTCCAAGTATGACTTTGTACCAGTGACAAGTGCAGCACCACAGGGTTCAGTTCCGGGTCCTGTCCTGTTTGGTATCTACTTCCCTGAAGTAAACTTTAACATGGAAGGTCTGTGGCTAATGAAGTTTCCAGATGACTGCAAACTAGGAGTCATAATTGAAACTACTAAAGATGTGGACATCCTACAAAAGGGCCTCACTGAGACAGATGCCTGGTGTCAAAGCCATGGCCTCAAGTGCAATGCCAAAAAATGCATTGTCATCCCCTTTGGTAAAAACTCTGTAGCCATGAACTATAACATAGGGGGTAGTATACTTAACACTGAAAGTGTGATAAGAGACCTTGGGTCACAGGTGGACAGTGGACACACCTGTGATAATGACATCCCCACAGTAGTCAGGAAATCCTTCTATGTGGCACACCTCATCACAAAAGGTGTCTCATGCAGAATAGAAGAGGACATTGTTGCCCTCTACTCATCACTCACTAGATCCATAATAGAGTACAACACCCATTTTGCTATGAACCTCACAAGACATCTACAACAACTGGAAAGCCTGCAGAAATACCTCACAAAGAGCATTAGCAGCCTGAAATACATGCCATACACAGACTGTCTCAAAATGCTCCAGCTGTACTCTCTTGCATATCTTCTACTCAGAGGTGATCTCTGCATAACATACAAAGCTATGTCAAACACAGAGCTGTTGGACATGCTCCACGTAAAACACTCACAATCCCTCTGATCTTCGGCCCCAAAACCCAGAGTGAAATACAAAAGGAAGGGGTGTATCCATTTACCTTATGGATACCCACACCTTCAGGTTAGTGGCACAGTATGAGGCCTTGGAGACCATGCAAGTGCAACTAACATTGGGCAAAGCTGCTTATCAGATTGTAGCCTGCTACAGATCACCTACCTTGTCTCAGGAACCTCACTCAGTATTCCTGAGAACAGTGGAAAATATAAAGGTCCTACCAAACACCATTATATGAGGAGATTACAACTACCCAAACACTGACTGGGAGAATTACTCTTGTACAACGTCCTTTGCCCAATGCTTCCTAGAGTTTAAAAACTCAAACGCCCTGGAACAGCTGGTCACCACGCCCACTAGAGGTGACAACATACTGGACCTGATCATCACCAACATGGGGTACCAGTGTTCCACAACAGAGATAAACCCCTCGCTGGTAATATCAGATCATAAAGGAATCACACTGGACATCCACATCCCGCCCACTCCCCCAGTCAAGGAAACCACTGTGAAGACATTTTCAAAAGCAAACTGCACACTTCTCAAGACCAAAGTGGAAAGTTCCAAAGCCCCCTTGCTATTTTGGATAATGCTATACAATCTGCAGAGTCATTTACAAGTGCATTCTATGAGCATCTACAGGGATGCATGGATCAAGGCATTCCAAATAAAGCCAAGACGCACTCCTCCAAAAATAAGAAACCAATCTGGTGGTCATTGCCCATAAATAAGCTATACAACAGAAGGAGGAAACAAACACATGACAGAGAAAACTTCACAAAAGGAAAGGCATCACTGATCATTATTAGGAAGAAACAATGATCGCTCATAAAATAATCCAAGGCCAGTTTCTAAAGACAATTTGCCAAGGAATGTAAGAATAACAACCACAAGGCCTTCGTTTGCTATACCAAACATTTAGGTGGCAACTCTCAAATATGCTGTCAGCTACTGCAAAATGGCAAAAAATACACTGAACCAACTGACATTGCCCACATCCTGGCGGACAAGTTCAGTGCAAACTCCCCCCCCCCATCACCCCCAAAAGGGCCTGTGTCCATCCCAGAAGAATGCAGATCCCCAGACTTCATGGACATGCAGGTAAAAACAGCCCTCTCCAAAGCTAAGAACACAGCATCAATGGGACTGGATGGTGTCTCAGGCTGCATCTTACACCAGCCCCAAAAGGAACTACACCCTCACCTACATTCACTGTCCAGACTCAACCTTACCACAGGCTATGTACCCAAAGAATGGCATACAGCAACAGTCATCCAGCTCCACAAAGGTGGTGCCACAACAGAACCTGGAAACTATTTCCCTATAGGCCTACTCAGCCTGGTCTGCAAACTATGGAGCAAATTATCATGGAACCCATAAACAGAGACATTGGGAACCTCCAGACACTGGACTCTACCCAACTTGGCTTTGTTAAAGGCAGATCCTGCCTCCTAAACCTAGTTGACTTCTTTGAAACAATTACCAAGGACACATATGGAGGTGAAAGTAGTCCACACAGCCCCCTGGAACTCACTTAGGCCTTTGACACCATTCCCCTCTCTGGCATCATGGGCAAGCTTACCAGCTTGAACATTAACACCTATGTCACAGGATGGGTGGCCAACTGGCTCACAGATCAAACACACATGTTCAGAGTTGCGGTGCCATGTCCGACTCTAAACCAGTCACAAATGGCATCCCACAGGTCTTGGTCCTGGGACCCCACCTGTTCAGTAGATACTGCTCAGAGGTACAGGCAAGTATGGGAGGAGTATGGCTGAACAAGTTTGCAAATGACTGGTAACTGTGGTCCATAATCAACTCTAAGGCTGACACAGGCATCCTCCAGAAGGGTCTTACAGAGACAGATACTTGGTGTCAAAACAATGCCCTCAAGCAGAATGCCAAAAAATGCATAGTCATCCCCTTTGGATAAAACAATGTGCACACAAATAACCACATAGGTGGTAATCCAGTATGTATGGATAATGTAATTATGGACCTGGGGACCCAGGTAGATAGTAAACTCTCCTTTGATGATCACATTGCCAAAGTGTTTAGAAATTCCTTCTATGTAGCTCACCTAATGTCACCTAATGTAACCCACTTTGTCTAGTCTGATGATGTCACCATCCTACAAATATACCTTTGGCAAGGAAACCTCCCAGTGATGTCTATAGCACATTGTGTAAATGTCTACTGCTGTAGTATCATAAAGTCGTTAGGTAGGGGTTGAATCCTGCACTTGACAAATGTATGAGAGTGTGTGTGTCTCTTTGGAGACTACTAAAACACCTTAAAAGTGGTATACTTATCTTTGTCAAGTCTAATGATGTCACTATCCTACAAATATACCTGTGGAATGGAGAGCTGCCAATAATGTGTATAGCACGTTGTGTTAATGCGTACTTCTCTAGTATCATAAAGTAATTAGGTAGGGTTATGAATCCTGCACTTGCCAACTGTGTGAGTGTGTGTGTGTCTCCTTGGAGAAGTGCATCCTTTTTGAAAACTACTGAAACACCTTAAAAGTGGTATACTCATCTTTGTCAAGTCTGACGATGTCACCATCCTACAAATATACCTCTGGGATGGAGAGCTTCCAGTAATGTGCATAGCATGTTGTGTTAATGTGTACTCCTCTAGTATCATAAAGTAGTTAGATAGGGGTTTGAATCCTGCACTTGCCAACTATATGAGTGTTTGTGTGTCTCCTTGGAAAGGAGCAGCCTTTTTGAAGACTACTGAAACACCTTAAAAGTGGTATACTCATCTTTGTCAAGTCTGATGATGTCACCATCCTACACATATACCTGTGGAATGGAGAACCCCTAGTAATGTGTATAGCACATTGTGTTAATGCATACTGCTCTAGTATCATAAAGTAGTTAGGTAGGGGTTTGAATCCTGCACTTGGTGACTGTGTTTGTGTGTGTGTGACACTGTTGGTCAATGTGATGTGGGTTTTGCTTTTACTACTGTATGACATATCACAATGACAACAGTATGTGCATTACACATGTCAGGTAGCTGTGTGGCAAATACATATACATATATGTGACCTCAATTATTTCATAGGTGGGAACCGTGCTTTCTCCATGAACACATCTGTTATCTTTGCCAGAGTGTGCTGCCGCTTTCCAGAACTTATGTCACATCTGTATGCTTGTGACAAGCCTAGCCAGTGATCCCTGGCCTATGTCATCCATTTCACATACACTCATTACAGTTTCTATTGAATAGTGTGAGTGAGGGTTTATGCCTGAGGTATATTTGAAACCTGTTCAAAAGCATAAAAGTCTGTCAAATATGGCTATTTATTACAGGTGTGCAACAACCTTTGTGGATATGCATGCAGACCCCTTATTGCTTATGTGATCCACAGAGGGATTTCCAAAACCCTTTGGAAATGTGGTTATCAAAGGAGAGATGACGTAACACATGTCTCTATGTATACATCAGTACCTGTTCAGCATTTTGTGGGCTACTACCTATGTGGTACTCTGGGGATACTATGTTTTATAAAAGTGGATGACTATGCTTTATTTGGCTTGTAGCTTTACAGCATGGGTTTGACACCAGGTATCTGTCTGTATGATACCTTTTTGGAGGATGTGTGTGTCATCTGGAGAATGCATTATTGCCCACAGTATGCATTGCCAAACGTGGCCAGACATATCCCTACTGTGTTTGCTTGTACCTAAGAAAGCTATATGCCAAACAGGAGTGGTTTCAGGACTGAGTGCAGGTGAATACCACTGGTTACTGGCATAGAATAGTACTTGAAGGCTACAAATGTTACTGTGTGTCCTACATCTGTGTGTCAGTTGACAAGACATCATCTAACAATTGTTTATGGTCAGGCTGTTGAGGTTATGTATACTACCAGAATGCAAACCAATGACAGATAGTAACAGTATCACCCACAGCACAATGTCAAACAGTGTCATACACAGACTTGTACTCAAGTTCCAAAATGTGTGTAGTGCAATGCATACTGGCCACCAATAAAAACTGTGGAGTGTTAACACTGTCTAATACAGGGCATGTCACCCTGCCCATGTGTCCAATATGCATGTACATGCAGACAGTGCACCTCAACCATGTTCACAAATGTACACCTGCAAATCTGTGCTGCACACATCCCACACTTACTGTCCATTCTCTAACACATGCTGACAAAACTACACACATCAGCCAAGTGGCACATGGGCAGACAATACACAATTGGAATAAACACTGGTGTAAACAATACTACATTGATAATTATAGCTTTAATGCATCATGCCTGCTCAACTACACCTTCAAGGATATCATTACACTTTACTGCTGACAACATGCTAACATTGCTATTCTGTTATAAAGTCACCCTGTGCATCAGCACCATGTTAGCCTGTTCCTGCATCAATGTTACAGATGACAGGAGGTGGCACAGGTTTCATCATATGCACAGAGTGTGTTGTTGGTTTGCCAGAGGCCTACATTGAGCCATACAATTGACGTGTGTGTGAGTGCGTGTGTGAGGGCCAAGAGTACTGTTATGGGCCAATGTGGATGTAATGTGTGCGGGTATGTGTTTGCCCTAGGTGTCTGGTTTATGTGTGTGTGTCTGCATGCACACAATTCCACCACGTGGCTGCCATATACAGGGATTTGTGGGACAGCTACAGACTGTACCTGGCAGGCTTTACAGATCACCATCTCTGGCCATGGATACGGGACCTGTGCCTGGCAGGGGTGCTACAGACAGTATCTGGTACTAATCCAGACTGTGTGCTATCCTCAGAGGTTGACATATGTACACTGGATCCAGGTCCCTGCTGGGACTGGCCAGTGCCACATGCACGTGATCTTCTAGGATGGTCTATGGACAGCCCACCCCCAACATTCCTGGGGCTGGTACTGGCACTATGGGAGTGGCTATGACTTGATGGACGTCCACGGTGACTGCCAGCTAATGATGTTGCTAGCATACGTCCATGTTGACGTCCCAACTGTCCTGCACTTTCCTGACACATGGACATGACATTGTGGAGGACATCTAATGTCTCACCCCAACGTCTATCAATGACCTCAGTGTAATTACGGATGGCCCCTGCTAGGTCACGGATACTGTCATTTAAAAAGGTGTTATGAGCCCTCTGTGCCCTTAGTCCCTGTCTGGTGTACCACTCCATATGTGCCTGTGCCTCCATGACAGCCTGGAACATGCGTGTGGTTGTAAGAGTTGTAGCACATCTGCCAGGGGCATGATGACCAGCAGTGCTCTGACGAGAACCCCTGGACATCTGCCTATGTGGTACCATTCCAGACATCTGGCTATGGCTGCTGTGTCCTGATGCATGTGCCATAGATACCACACTGACCTGGCCATTGCCAACTGTACACTGTCCCTCTGCTAAGGACATTGGTGTTGATGGATGTACAGGCAGTATGACTGTGGGCATGGATAGGGTGGAGACTTGTGTACTGTCAATTGGTGGCCCAACAACAGACCCTGACAAACATGCCTGTGCCTCAACACACCTATCCTCATTATCACTATTTGTGTCAGTGACATCAGGTTCCCTGCTGCACTGAACCAGCCCAACCTCAGCACCTGTGAGAGTAAAACAGGAAACACACTTTAAGACCTGTACATGATGTCAGAACACATGCACACATGCACACAAATACAATCCTCACTAAAGCAGACACACACACACACACACACACACACACACACACACACACACACACACACACACACACACACACACACACACACCACCAGCAATCTCAGAACATACTCAATAGCAGTTGATAGTGGGGTACAGTATCACAAACCAAACAGTCATATCACACATGTCAGCATGCAGGACATGTGTTGCTCAACAGCATGCAGTGCGAGTGTAGGCAGTCCTTGTTACTAACTGTGTACATGGCTTTGATGCATGTGTTTTGTTGATCGGTGATTGGCCTCCCCCTGGAACGCAATGTATACATGGACACAACATTGCTGTGCAAGTATTAAAAACTCTTTAATGTACTGTGCACCATCACTCACAGGTATACATACCATGGCTGGATGTGTATCTGTGTGTCACATAGATATCCAATTCTGATTAGAGCCTCTGTGTCTTTAGCAAATAATTGTGGACACAGTTTTAGCTCATGCATGATGTGTATACACACAAGATCAGTGGTGCATGTATAACTGATGGAATACCATTGGTCCACATAGCCAATGTACAGTAGTTATTGTGATTTACTGCCCACAAACTCAATCACTCTATTGCAGTGACTGAGAGAGAGAGAGAGAGAGAGACAGAGAGAGAGACAGAGAGAGAGAGAGACAGTGAAAAGCAAAAGGAAAATGGAAAATAAATACCAGCTCATACAAAGGAAAGGTATGTAACAGATATGTATTTACTGGCATGTAGTAGATGTTTTTGAAGAGTACTCTATATAATGTGAACCATTCATATGTGGCAGCAGTACGTATCTATGCACAGATGTCCTGCTTAACTACTGCCATGGACAATTCAGTGTGTAGCTGTGTGCAGTGGGATATAACTGTGAAATATGTAGCTCAGCATTAAATGTCAAACATCTGATCCATGTTATCTGTGTTCTGTACAGTAGTGTGGACAATGGCTGTTTGGGGGATTAGCGCAAACATTTATATAAACATGGATGTGACAGCGTAACACATGCATGATAGTCATATTAAAGCTTAGCTTAGCATTGGCAACTGCTGTACCAGGCTAGTATGCTAATCTAGCATTTGTAGCTATATATACCCCCTCTAATGTTACTGTGTGTTCACATGTGACACCTGTTCATGTTGCAGCAAGGCCCAACAGTTTAGCTGTGAGGTTCAGAGACTTACAACAGCTGTGCATATGCAATAAATTTGGAGGAAAGTATGAAACCTTCAACCCCTGTGAGAGGGGTGAGGACAACAAAGTATGTTGTACTGCCAATTAAATATCAGTTTATGTGTTCAGGGGACATGTGTGAAAAATGGGCAGCTATGTATGGGGCGTACTTTTTTTTGCGAGCAGATTGCCCTTTTTTTTTTCAGGTGAGAGTGGAATGTGGGGTAGGGGAAGTAGGTATATTTCGGGAGGTAGGTTGGGGAGGTAAACAGACAAGACAAACAAGACGCATACAGGGGTGGAATATGACACGTGATGGGTGAACACCACTGACGGGAAAGGATGTTTGGAAATTGCAAGCCCATGAGCCCACATATGGCAACAGTGGAACTGAGATCCCTACCCATGGGCAGTCACCACTGCACCTTCTCATCCCAGAGGGTGGCTGTGCTGGGGGCTTTGTAGGAGGGGCAGGCTCACCTATGAGTCGTGCCACTTGTGCCTCAAGCTGGCGTAGAGGATCAGCGACAGAATGCTCAATCTCCCTACGTACCACAACCCAGACCGTTCGGAGGGTGATAGGTGGCCCTCCTTCACCCATGCTTGCACGTGGGGGGGATGAGCCCCATCCCCTGCAGCACTTCCACTCGAAGGTGGCACGAGGTCCCAGGCTGGGCACTGGACCTGCTGGTGCCAGGTGCCATCGCCAGCTGAGGTGGGACAGGTGGGTCCGCTGGGACCGGCCTTCCCATACGTTCTATGTTTAAGAGGATTTAATGAAAATATGGGTTAGTAACAGTCAACAGCATTCCCAATTAGTTATAACAGCATGCAGAAGTATTCCCATTAACCCAACACACCAGAGTTCCAACAGTTGAATAGCAAGCATGACACATGCATATATAGAATAACAGTGGACATTACAACAGCATGCAGGTTTAATTGATGGCAACAGGCCACCGATATCGTGGTATTTGAACAGGGCACATGCATCGAAATAAATGCAGATATTTATAAACCAATAGGACATATGTCCCAACAAATGTTTTGAGATTAGACATACCCATTCAGGTGTGGAATTGCATTTTTTATGCACATGCAGTAGGGTGGAAAATGATAGCTCCATTAACAACTTATATATCCTTCTAGTTTACACTACATTCCTATTAACTGCAGTTATATGTCCCCTATATGTATTATTACACTACCCAATTGTCCTTAAATTGTGAAATGGGTTTTGCTAGATCTTTATATACATGGGCTGTATCTGACATACAAACTGTCCGGGATGCAGATGTTACTGCTACATATTTTGTGAGTTGCTCAGACACACTACTGCTGAGATGGTGCACTGACAACTCTACTTTCCTATACTTATCTAGATATGTTTAGGTGAAATTATCAGTTATATGTTAACAACTCCCTACATTTCTGCCAGCACAATGACATTTCTGGGGAACACAATACCAAGCTACTCATGTGCCAGATTAACCTGTACATGCTGGGCATGAACCAACAGTTGAGAACTGTAAATATGCTTAAAAGCTACTGGCACTCCCTTCATCCACTTTATATAGGCCTACTCAGCTGTGTGTTAACAGCGCTTAATGCAACAGTACTATTTCTTTAATGCAAGAGTACAACAACATATCAAAGAAAATGACACAGACACACTCCAGGAATTATACCTTTATTAAAGACTTAAAACACTTTTCTAAGGGCTCTCTCATTTATTTTATATAACAGTAAATGCAGAATAATTAATAGAGAATTATTATACCTTTATTTATTGTGTTAAAACACTTTTTTCAGGCTCTCTCATTTATTTTACTTAACAGTACAAGCAGAATAATTACTAACCTGCCTGGTGGTGCAGCCTTAGCAGCCTGTCTGCATAGACTTGCTGATTCGCAGCACGGACACCTGCAGCTGTGAAGTAAATGAAGTGATATTGAGACATACCTATCCATAGTATACACTAGAATACCAATTCTTACATACTTAATTCCATGGCTACTTACTCAGTAGTGGGGCATTTTCCATCCCACGGGCCTCCTGGTTCCACTGGTCCAGTTGATCTGCCTTGTGTCTCTTCAGGTCTACGTGGTGGTGTCTGACCTGCTCACCAGTCCGAGGGACACCTGTGGCACTGGTGAGTTCATGAGCTAGATGGTCCCAGGCTTCCGCTTTGTATTGGGTGTCCTGGTACTGGCCCCACAGGAGTCTATCCTCATGATTATGGACAAGGAGCCAAACCATTACTTTTGACTCCTCAATGCCCCGATGTTGCACTCAAAAATGAGAGCCCTCTCCAGCACCGGCCATTGCTGCCTGCAGATGGGAGCTACAACCAGTTATGGCAAGTATTCCCGCCTATGGAGCTTAAATATGCATCATTTCCTGCACTTATTTGTGATTGGCCAGTTTTGAAAAAACTCAGCTGAAGGCACACCTGCTTAGCAATGGGTAAACGTCCATTGATATATATGTGTGTGTTGAAAGTGCATGCTTATGAAAAGCTGTCATGGCTTAGTGGCTCAGTACTGTGATTATGGTGCACAGTATCCCGGGTTCGAGGCCTGTCATTGCTTTTTATTTTGCTACTGGCCAGAACGGCTGGGAGGTGTGGCTGTGTTTTACCGACTTTGCTCTACTTTGCTCGTCATTGCCCGACATTGCACTGGTTAGCGAGGAGCGCAACTCCGTGCAAACAGCTTGCACTACATAGGCCATTTCAATGCTTTTTACTAAAATTTAAATGATAAATGTCAGGAATTATTTTTATATACAGATTTTCAACAGAAATGAGAAAGGGGAGTGGTGGGACTCGAACTGGGAATGCCTCTTCTTTGTGCGTAGGCTCTACTGCTATGCTATCACTATTTTGCCTAATTTGCATATATGTTTCTTATTATCCTCTTCAATGCCTAAACTGCTAACTGTAGCTAAGCAATGGGCAAACCCGCGCAAATATGGGCAGCTATATCGGGAATAATAAAAAAAAATAAAAGTTTTACATTTTATAATTGTACAGGGGTTTAGAATGTGGAGGAGTGTAGTGTTGGGTATGTACACATTTGAGCGGACTCGCTCATATAAGTTGACATTTCCCAATTGAGAGACTTGCAGGGGCGTAGATTTTTGGACTGCTCGGCAGTCCGACATGCCCCTTGCACTCGTGCATGCTCTGTGTTAGCCTTAGAGTTGAGGCAGCTCGCCCTCATTAATATGCATGGTGCGCTGCCCTCTTACTCTTAGACTGGCGTTTCCGTGTAAGACTAATGTAGTCTTACACGGAGGATTAGTGAATCTTGGGGCACATTTTCAAAAATCAAAACCAAGTAATAAATTCTTCTTATAGCTCCATGATATTGGTGAAGTTTAGAAAGTATATGCACAAAAATCCATAATATAAAGCATGGCTATTTTTAATATTCCCCATAGCATATAGATAAAAATAATAAAAGTACTTTCAATACAACCATGATGCCTGTTCTTAAAGGAATAAATCTAATATTTTGGCATCAATTGATAGATAAAGAAAAGTTGCATTTGCTAGATTTTATTTTAAAAACATTTAACCTAAATAATGAAATGTGGCTAGATATTCAAAATTGTATATATTTAATAGAGAAAAGAATAAAATTAATATAACCACCAATTAAAAAGGCAATTCCAAAATGTATAGAATTTCTAACTATATTACTACATCAAAATATTTCAGAAAGAGGACTTCTATCAAAAATTTATAAGATGACTAAAATTAATACCGAATACTGAAAGGAGAATTTTTGGGATTATTTTAAATCCATCAATAATTATTACCCAAGTGACGATGAAAAAAATGATTTTATCATCCTCTAAATGATCCACCTTATCCTTGACATGGAGACTGTTTTCTTGAAAATGTATGCATAAAGCATTCATTATGCTGCAAAAACTTGAGTTAATGTCTAAAAACAAAGTTGGATGCTAGAGATGTAAGTTAAATATCAAAGCAGATTGGCAACATATGACTTATGAATGTATTGTAATTAAACCATTTTGGAATTATATTAATTCATTTTTGCAGGCACTCTTCAATTATAATTTTGTATTAAATAAATCATTAATCTTATTCAATACCCCAATTCCTTCATGTATTAAAAAAATGAAGTATTCTCTTCTTTGGAGTCTATTTTCAATTGCAAGAAAAGTGATAACAACAAATTGGAAAATGAATTAACTCCATCAATAAAAAAATGTCTCAACATTGCAACCAAAGTTTCTCATCTAGCACTGTTGTCAATCTAGGAAAGAACAACTAGAACCACAACTTCTTACAACTCATTTACGAAACTCAAGAAACTGTGAAACAAGTATACATTGAATTACTAGAAATGAAAGATAATCTCATAAACTTATTGTATTCTTCAACCATTTTGGTGTAGTAGACCATGCAAATAGTTATATTTGTTACTTTTTCTTGTATTATGTTTTATTTTTCATCTGTTTAATTTAGATAAAAAAGAAAGCTGAGCAAAATCAGAAGTACTGCTACAAAAGGTCAGCCAATAATTACCTGTACTGAGACTTGTGGAGATTGGTAAATCCAAGATCCAGTTCGCAAATAATTTGAATAATAGAAAGCTGTTGTAATTAGTCATGCAAACATGACAATGCCCTGTGCTATCAAAGCAAGAAAAGATCTTACTTTAATATGCAACATGACATATTTCATTGCAAAACAGTGAAGTACTTAAGAAAATACCTACAAAAGACAGTTCAAGCAAAAACGTGTCATAGTGTCCTAACCTAGAGATTGTTCCTTAAAGTGTATGTCTCACATCTATCCTATGACAACATACCAATTAATTTCTCACCTACAACATTTAACACTGATCATATTCCCTATGTGGATCAGTCATCAGAAGTGACTAAAACCTACTATGACACCCACTAATTTCCATATTTGGTAGATTAGTTAACTCATTAGTACATACCAGCAATCATTTAGTTAAGTATCACTTTCCTGATTGCCTAAAGCTGTAAATTTGAAGGAACATTAAATGTGAATAAATCTTTTCAGATGAAAAAGAAAAGCAGTCTTTTGAATTTTTGATCAACTGAAGTTATTTTCTTGTGCTTAATTAGTGCACAGATTTTTTTTCAAATTCAGTACCTCAATTAAGTTAGGGTGAAGCAAAAAATTGTGTGTCGATTGCTCTTTAAGCACTATTGGCTTGAAATGGACAAGGCACCCCACACAACTAGTACTACAGGTATGGTTAATACCACAGCATGACTAGGGCTATAGGCATTTATGACTTAAAACAACCAGATGGAACAACTGCTTTACATGCTATGTAATTACTAGAAATTCTAATTGCATTTCTTTTATACATTATTATGCATATCTACCCATCTATCTATCTATCTATCTATCTATCTATCTATCTATCTATCTATCTATCTATCTATCTCTCTAGGTTATGCATGTATCTGCCTGCATGTCACGTTATGTCCCTAGTCTATGGTATAGTATAGAACAGTATAGTGCACAATCCTGAATGTTTATAATTGTATAGATGCAAACTTGTAGCTTAAAAGGAGGGATGTAAATGTAAGTGCTGTGTATCTTTAAAATAGCTCATAATATTACAATGCATGCAGGATGTCATCTGATTCTACCTTACTTTAGCACTTGCAGCCATGCCAGTGACATGAATGGTTGCTTCCTTACATTCCCTTATTTGTCTTGGTCTTTCGTTTGAGCTGCTAAGTGATTACAAGGTAATTCTGAATTCATGTTTGAAGATGCTAAGACAATATAACACTCACCTCATACATTTAAATTGTGTGCTCTTCTTCTCATATGTCACTTTTTAAACCCCCCCTCCAAAAAATGGTGACTATGTCTGACCATAGTAAAAACATAAAAATACTGAAATAAAAGGCCTCCTAGGAATGAAATAATGCAACTTTAACAGAGTTAAGTACTTTCATCTCATTAACATAAACTAGACACTTTATCAGAACTTTGGCTCAGAAGATGTTTCTGGTGTATGTTGCTGAGACAAAAGATCTTGACTCTTTTGTTAAAATTATATTAAGTTGTTTAAGGAAGTTATTTTTTTCATTACATCCCCTCTCTGAAAGATGATGCTATGCATTCCCCTGAGATAATTAAACATATCCTAATATTATGTCAGCATCTTCTCTCTTATACTCATTAAATTGTTTTAATCTATCTTTACATAGCTTCTGTTGTAGACATGTAGTGTATATGTTGCCCTTGTCTAAGCTAGTGCTCATTTTACATGCTTCTGGTGACAATGTCCCTAAAGCTGCATACAGTATTCCACATGTATGTTTACTTATTTGGTTATTCATGCATTCATGTACTTATTAGATTTGCTAACTGGCTAGAATACTAATCTGAAGGGATAGGGAAGAGGGGTAAAGGAAAAAATAAAGGTTGAAAGGTACAGAAATGAGAGAGAAGAGAAAATGAAAATGAAATAGGACTAGAAGAAAAGAGAAAATAGGAAGAGAAGAAAACAACACAGAAAAAAAAGAAGGGAGAAAAATTAATAAAAAAGGAAGTTTTGTGATAAAGAAGGGGACAGAGTTAATCTGCTGATTTAAAATATAAGACAGACATATGAAGTTATAAACAATGTTATGACAACATAAATAGTAAGAGCGTAATGCCCGTATGAGAAAAGTCAAGCAACTTCAGTTAAGCTTTAAACAATTTACTTCTTTGCTTTGCAGAGATGTTGTTTGAATCATTTCTTGAATTTGCAATGAAAAGTAGACACTCATATATGAATGCATAGATTGTCAAACTTTAATTTGTAGAACAGAAAGAGAGAGTGAGAGAGAGCAGTCTGTAGTATGGGATACTGCCTGTATTGGGATCTAAGATTTTATATTCTTTCTCTGATAGAGAAATTCCTGAGTAAATATGTAAAATATTTTATATTCAATATCATTTGTTGCATCAAAGAAATACTAATTTTCTTTACAAATGTATATGACATTGACAGGCTTACTGTGATGTTGGTCTTTCATTTCTAACACTTAGCTACGTGGGAACATTAAAACAAATTCCCACTCACTGTACCATCTACTAATGGGATGGGGCACATTTTATTGCAAGCTAGTTTTATGAAGACTTTTCAGTCAAAATCAAACAACCAAGACCTTTGATATATAAACAAAATACAAAACCAAAAATAAATTTTTCATTAGGAACAAAACTTGCCATATCCTCTTTAGAGAATGAGATTCCCTAACACTTCTATATTGAAAAGAACACATCGGCATTTTGTTCTGTTTGTTGCAAAATGCTTTAGATGTTCATAACCTTTAATATTTAACTTTAATATTGGACTTTTAGTATGCTGCACACTTACAATTGCATTTACCAACCACCTTGTACAAAATACCACTAGATTTTTTTTGTACAAAATAGTGAGTTAAGCTTTTGCAGTCTGTGAAGGAGGTGGTCTTCATGACACCCATATTTATTGATGGCCTGATGTAGGTAAAGCATATTCAGTACTCTTTTCATTTTATTAAATTTTACCTTTTGCATACACACATGTAAACCAGGCTACTATACTTTATTTTATTTATTTTTATTCATTTATTGACATTTGATTACCAGGAAAGTCTGACTGAGTAGGTGCCCATTTTTAGCAGGGGCTCAGGAAGAAAAGCTCCAAAGTATTATAAAATATTTTAAGAACAATGACTTTATATTCTTTACAAATAATACAAAAAAAAACACTGTTTAAATAATTATACCAAATTGGGCATTATATGAACAAGGTGGTTAAGAATAGACACAAATTATATGATAATGACTTACTAATAAGAGAAATTTTAACCAGTTAATAGAGAAATTAAAGGTAAGTTAGTATAATACAAACAGGAATTGCAATGTGAAGTGAGGGAAAAGCAGGCTTATGGTATATGTAGAGAGAAAGCCAGAGGAGATAAATTGACAGAAGTAAAGAAATGAGTGAAGAAGAGAGAGAGGAGAATGTAAGATATGAATAGGTATTTGTTCACATTTATGGATATAGTTTACCCTGATGTTGAGCAAGAACAGAGACAAGTTTTGGCTAGGAAGTCTTTCAGCATATTTTGAAGGATGGAAGAGAGGATATTGACCTGATGGATAGACATAAGGAGTTTAAGGCCTTAGCAACATGGCACGAGCACAAACAATGCCCAGCAGATTCGATAGGTTTATGGACAGATAGGAATTTTTGGTTATTGAATTATAATGACTTAAAATGTTGTGTCTGCTTGTTTTTAACTGCATTAATGATCATGTTTATGGTGTCACTTTAAATGGAATGATTTATTTCTAGGATTATCAATTATGATCACTCTTTATGTTTTTGAGTATTCTGTTTTATTTATCCTCACCCAAGTCAGATGACATTGCGAGGGTCTATCATATGTTACTGAAGTCATGAACAGCTCTTTGAGTTTTACAGACACTAAAATATGATTGATGTGATGGACACATATAAGTACTTGTATGTTCTAGAATGTGACATTCTTGGTGGAAGCTGTCCTTTTATCCCAAGGATATACTGTAATGTAAAATTTCAGGCATATTATTACTGTCCCTCCTGTCTTGTAGTGAAATGAGGTTAAATAAGCAATGCCCACTGAAGCATAGCAAACCAAATACTATTTAAACAGTTTTGTTGCAAGCTACTCTAGCTTTTCTGATATTGTTCTTAAAGTGGAGATGCCAAAAATGAACTAGTCAGTAGTAGGTGAGTCTGAAGAAGGGTCTTATAAATGAGCAGCAGTACTTGTTTTATTCTACAGGTGATGCTTCCTGTTATCTTTAACATAGACTTACTGGATTGGTTTAAACCAGACAGATGGGCGTGAGGTATTCTTCTACAGATCTTATTCAGGAATGATTATAAGATGTTAGCATATTGAACTGTTATGATCTAAGTTGATGTCAGTGCATTTTAGAATGTTCTTAGTTTATTAGGTATACACCTGGACAACTACTAATGTAATCCATGCCTGACTGTAATAACTAAACTTCTCTGGGTTTATGACTGCACTATCAAATTCAATGTCAGCATTAAACAGGTTGATTGTCTTGGTAACTGCAGTGAAGCCCTGGCTTGTGAACAGATTCTTGCAGCATTTTCCACAGTAAGTGTAATTTCCACAGACAAGTGTTCTTTAGTCATGTCCCACTTTGTGCAAGCCAATGCCTCATCTATCTCAGACATTGGGTCATCACATTAGTAGACAGAATCTGTGCAGTAGAGTTTTATGCAGAACAGTGGAAAACAGTTTTTTTAGATCAAAGCAGCTATGATATTCTAGCCTTCCAGCGTGGAAAAACACTTGGGATCATGATTCTAGCAAATTGGTTAAGTAGAAGTTGCTTTTAATAAAACTATGCTGATATTGATTTAAGAGTTCATGTTTGACTAGCTGAGCTCATAACTCATAATTTGTTTTTTTGTATTTATGGCTCCCATGGATAGAGAGTGTTTATACCACTGATGAAGACAGGATCATGGGAGGTTACTAGGCTAATGGCCCTGGGGCCCTTACAAGCCTAGCCAAGAGTTTATCCCCAAAAAAGGAAACCTCAGTCAGCACCTGTCACCCATGTCAGTGAGGGACACCTGTGGAATCCCTGGGACAAATTTGTGGTTTCCCATCCACTCATCAAGGTTGCACTTGGAATAGGGTCAGTGAGGTGCTCTATTTGAAGTGTATGGGAAGTCTATTCCAGAGACAGAGCAGCCTCTGGGAGAAAAACCTTTCTCTCCAGCAGGTTTTGTTGATGTCACATATTAGATTTATGCCTTTTGAGCGGATAATGCGTGAGGAGTTAGACTTACGGATATACAGCATTTCTAGTAGGGCAGGGTCTAATATTGCCTTGTAGGCAAGACACAGATCACCTCTGAGCAATCTATATGATATAGAGTAGAGTGATAGTGATTTGAGCCTGTCTGCATAGGACAGGTGTTGGAGGCCATGGATTCTCTTTGTGAGGTATTTCTGTGGTATTTCTAGTTAGTGCAAATGTTTGGAGAGATACATACCAAACAGGGTGATATACTCAATTATTGCCCTAATGATGGAGGAGTACAGAGAGGTAATAACCTCCTTTTTTCTGGATGCAATTCCTTTACTTATGAGATGAAATAAGTAAAAGGCTTTTCTGACAACTGCCGCTACATCATGGTTGAATGTGAGATTGTTGTCAACCTGAGCACCCAGATCTCTCACCACAGATAGTGTGCTTAGGGGTTTGACATTGATGTGGTAATCAGTAGGGGCTGTGTTTTTGCCTAATGGTATGATAATACTTTTTTTGTGTTTAACTTAAAGCCATGACTTTGTTACCAGTCATTTGTTGCTGTTAGACCATCTTGCAGTATGTTAACATCATTTGGGGAGTCAATGACAGCACCCGACTTACAGTCATCTGCAAACTTTGTCTTTGCCTGGACCTCTAAGAAGTAGATGCAAAACAGCAGGGGTCCCAGGACAGATCCCTGGGAACACCACTAGTGACATGTCTGCTGTCAAAGATGGAGGTGCCTATTTTGACCTTGTGGGTCCTATCTGTGAGCTTGTTGGCAACACACCTGATGAGATAGGGATTTATGCCAAGTTTCAATGATGCCCGAGTGGGGGATTGTGTCAAAGGCCTTGGCCAAATCAAGGTAAACTGTATGTACTGACTTTCCCTCATCCAGAGCTTTGGTGATAGTCTCAGAGAAGTCAACCAGGTTCAACAGGCAAGATCTTCCCTTGACAAATCCGAATTGGGTGGTGTCAAGTGCTTGGAAATTGCCTCTGTCCTTGTTTAGGGGATCCATAATAATATGCTCCATTTCTTTACAGATCAGACTTGTCAAGCTAATGGGGTGATAGTTTCCAGGGTTAATAGTGGTACCACCTTTGTGCAAGGTGATAACAATGGCAGTTCACCACTCTGCTGGAATGAAGTCTGTACTTAGGATGTGGTTGAATAGGGTGCTTACTTGCAAAGCTAGTTCTTGCTGGAGATGGTGCAGAAAAACAGCCTGGGATACTATCAGATCCCATAAAAGCTGTGTACTTTGCCTTGGATAGGGCCTTTAACTCTTGATCTATGGAAATGTGAGGTGCAGGACAAGTATCAGGGATGTTGAATGGGCCTTTGGAGGGATAGGGGGGTAAACTTTAGACTGAATCTATCAGCTAATAGGTTGGCTAAGTCAACAGGATCAGTGTAAGTGGTACTATTAAGAACTAATTCAGAACAAACCTGGGCTTTGCCTTGTAGGTTTCTGATGTAACTGAAAAAGGCTTTGTGGTTTCCCTTTGTTTCAGAAGCTAGTTTCAATTCATAATTGGTTTTCGAGGTTTTCGCTAGTGATCTAATTTGCTTGTTGAGGCTGAGGAGGGATATTTCCCACTTTGGAATTTGTTCCTTTTTACCCTTGGACAACAGTTTATTCCTTTTGTTGTAAAGCCTGTTGATAGAGGAAGTCCACCAAACAGGTTTATGTTTCCTTGAAAAGCAAGTTTTAGTTCTGTTGGGTATGGCTGAGTCCATGCAGTTGTACAGGTGCTTGTATACTGCATTGGCGTACTGTTCAGCATAGTTGTCTAAATCCTGTGAGGGGGGCGGTGGTGTAAAGCTACTGATATCCTCCATTATAGCCAACTTTTGAGAAGTTTTTTAACCTGGTTACAGCTAGGATAGGATAGTGGATCTATTTTAGTTTTTCATTCTCTGACAGGTATGTTACTGCTCACAGCTCCTCAACACTGTTTTTGTATTATTCCTTTCATGGAAGTATCAAAACAAGAGTTTAGGAGGAGTCTTTAAAATTTGTACTGAAATCAATCTATGGGTTGCTAGTGCACTTTTGACCTTTATTTTTTTCAGAAGGGTTATTATTCCACACAGTCAATGTAACTACTATAGACCAGCAGTAGAGTTGTTTATAGATTGCACTGATTTGAGGGACAACTGTGGCTTAGTTTTTTGCAGCTGTTATGTAGTTTTATTGACACTATATTGAGCTATGTTGGAAAAATGGGTCTATGAATAACTGAAAGGATAGATAGGATACTTTCTGATAGTGGCTTGGAATTTAGTCCTCTGACGTGCGTTGGTTGAGTGAATAAAGGATGAAGATTTGCATTAATGCCAGTGTAATACAGCACTAAAGCACAATCACTGTATATCATGCCTTGGTTTTAGATAATGGCAACACATATGATTGGGTGGGGTCCAGGAGGACATTATTCCTGTTGATGTGTCAGGTTACAGCATTTTGCCCACAAGGGTAGCCAGCCTAGTACTTACCTTTGAACCTATGACCAAAAAATCTGCTTGTCTACAGTACATGTTTTTGCACTATTGTCACAAGTAAGTAATGTGATTTGGCAGAGGTAAAAGGTAAACCAAACTAACTAGCCATTTTATTCAGAAGAATTTGTGACACCTAACAGCCTTTAAAAGTCAAATATAACAATTCTGTCTGTACTTTTTTGTATTGTGTTATATCTAAAATAGTTTTAGTTGATTTGGATGACACTGTGTTCATGGCTTACACCAGGCTGGGTTTCAATGTTATCTAGGACAATGGGTTGTGCATTTTTTTAGCAGCACCTTATGGTGTAGGATTTTGTTATTAAACAGATTCTGGCAATTTTTAAAATGGATGACATTAGGTTTTTGGTTTGGAGTGGGGGTGGGGCATATTCCAGTTTTCAGGCTTTAGAGTTACATGGTGTATATAGAGCAACATACATGTTATCTTGTCTGTGCATTAATGAGAACAGCTGGCTGCTTTTGGTTTATTTATCCCAATGACTCATTTTGCTTGTATATTGAGAAATGTGTCTGGCTTACACGATAATTCTTTAATAACCTTTTGTGAGTTAATGGGGAGGGTTGCATCAGGAAGGGCATCCGGAGTAAAACATTTGCCAAATGAGATATGCAGAAACCAGTACAGATCTACATACCGGATCGGTCGAGGCCCGGGTTAACAAAGACCACCACCAGTAATGTTAGCCAACAGGGTGCTGGCGGTAATTGGGCTACTGTTGGCCGAAGGAGGAGAAGGAGAAGAAGAGGGGGAAGGCATGCCCGAAGGCAGGAAGAGAGGAGAAAGGTTAGGAATGAGGTAGTGAGGGTAGGAACTTTGAATGTTGCCAGCATGACTGGTATAGAGAGAGAGCTAGCTGATATGATGGACAGAAGGAAGGTTGATATATTGTGTGTACAAGAGACCAGGTGGAAGGGAAGTAAGGCCAGGTGTATTGGAGGTGGGTTCAAATTGTTCTATTATGGTGTGGATGGGAGAAGAAATGGGGTAGTGGTTATCCTGAAGGAACGGTATGCCAAGAGTGTTTTGGAGGTGAAAAGAGTGTCGGATAGAGTGATGTTTATGAAGCTGGAAATTGATGGTGTAATGATAAATGTTGTTAGTACATATGCTCCGCAAGTTGGGTGTGCGATGGATGAGAAAGAAAATTTTGGAGTGAGCTGGATGAAGTGGTGATGACTGTACCCAAGGGTGAGAGAGTGGTGATCGGAGCAGAATTCAATGGACATGTTGGTGAAGGGAACAGAGGGGATGCGGAAGTGATGGGTAAGTATGGTGTTAAGGAAAGGAATGCAGAAGGTCAGATGGCAGTGGATTTTGCAAAAAGGATGGACATGGCTGTGGTGAATATGTATTTTAACAAGAGGGAGGAGCATAGGGTGACATACAAGAGTGGAGGGAGATGCACACATGTGGATTATATCCTATGCAGGAGGGCCAGTTTGAAGGAGAATGGAGACTGTAAAATGGTGATGGGGGAAAGTGTAGTTAGGCAGCATAGAATGGTGGTCTGTAGAATGACAATGGTGATCAAGAAGAGGAGGAGGAGTGTGAGGGCAGCACCAAGGATCAAATGGTGGAAATTGAAAAAGGGTGATTGTGAGGTGGAGTTCAGGGAAGAGTTAAGACAGGCACTGGGTGGCAGTGAAGTGTTACTGAATAGCTGGGTAACTACAGCAGAGCTAGTAAGGGAGACTGCTAGAAAGGTGCTTGGTGTGACATCTGGACAGACGAAGGAGGATAAGGAGACTTGGTGGTGGAATGAGGAAGTACAGGAGAGTATACATCGAAAAAGGTTGGCAAAGAAGAAGTGGGATTGTCAGAGAGATGAAGAAATTAGACAGGAGTATAAGGAGATGAGGTTCATGGTAAAGGGAGAGGTGGCAAAGGCTAAGGATAAGGTGTATAGAAAATTGTATGAAAGGTTGGACACAAAGGAGGGAGAAAAGGACCTGTGCTGATTGGCTAGACAGACAGACCGAGCAAGGAATGATGTGCAGCAGGTAAGGGTGATAAAGGATAATGAGGGAAACATACTCACTAGTGAGGAGAATGTGTTGAACAGATGGAAAGAGTAGTACTTTGAGGGGCTGATGAATGAAGAGAATGAGAGAGAGAGAAGGCTGGATGATGTGGGGATAGTGAATCAGGAAGTGCAATGGATTAGCAAGGCAGAAGTAAGGATAGCTATGAAGAGGATGAAGAATGGAAAGGCTGTTTGTCCAGATGACATACCTGCTTGGAGGTGTTTAGGAGAAATGGCGGTGGAATTTTTAACCAGATTGTTTAATGAAATCTTGGAGAGTGAGAGGATGCTTAAGGAGTGGAGAAAAATTGTTTTGGTGCTGATTTTTAAGAATAATGTGATGTGCAGAGCTGCAGTAACTACAGAGGGATAAAACTGATCAGTCACAGCATGAAATTATGGGAAAGAGTAGTAGAAGCTAAGGTTAAGAAGGGAGGTGATGATTAGTGATCAGCAGTATGGTTTCATGCCAGGAAAGAGCACTACAGATGCAATGTTTGCTCTGAGAGTGTTGATGGACAAGTACAGAGAAGGTCAGAAGGAGTTGCATTGCGTCTTTGTGGACTTAGAGAAAGCATATGACAGGGTGCCTAGAGAGGAGTTGTGGTATTGTATGAGGAAATCAGAAGTGGCAGAGAAGTATGTAAGAGTGGTACAGGATATGTACAAGGGTAGTGTGACAGCAGTGAGATCTGCAGTGGGAGTGACAGTTGCGTTTAAGGTGGAGATGGGATTACATCAAGGATTAGCTCTGAGCCCTTTCTTATTTGCACTGGTGATGGACAGGTTGACAGATGAGATCAGACAGTAGTCCCAGTGGACTATGATGTTTGCAGATGACATTGTGATATGTAGTGAGAGTAGGGAACAGGTTGAGGAGACCCTGGAGAGGTGGAGATATGCTCTAGAGAGGAGAGGAATGAAGATCAGCCGGACTAAGACAGAATATATGTATGTGAATGAAAGTGGGGTAGAGGAATTGTGATGATTCAGGGAGTAGAGTTGGCAAAGGTGGATGAGTTAAATACTTGGGAGCAACAGTTCAGAGTAATAGTGAGTGTGGAAGAGAGGTGAAGAACACAGTACAGGCAGGGTGGATTGGGTGGAGAAGAGTGTCAGGGGTAATTTGTGACAGACAAGTACCTGTAAGAGTGAAAGGGAAGGTCTACAAAAGGGTAGTGAGACCAGCTATGTTATATGGGTTAGAGGCAGTGGCATTGACAAAAAGGCAGGAGCCAGAACTGGATGTGGCAGAGTTAAAGATGTTAAGATTTGCACTAGGTGTGATGAGGGTAGACAGGATTAGGAATAAGTATATTAGAGGGTCAGCTCAGGTTGGATGGTTTGGAGACAAAGCCAGAGAGGCGAGATTGCATTGGTTTGGACATGTGCTGAGGAGAGATGCTGAGTATATTGGGAAAAGGATGCTAAGGATGAAGCTGCCAGGTAAGAGGAAAAGAGGAAGGCCTAAGATAAGGTTTATGGATGTGGTTAGAGAGGACATGCAGGTCGTTGCTGTGACAGAGCAAGATGCAGAGGACAGGAAGAAATGGAAACAGGTGATCCGCTGTGGTGACCCCTAAAAGGGAAAAGCCAAAAGAAGAAGAAGAAGAAAAAGAAGTGAGTTAATATTTCCTAGCTTGACCAACAGTGTCAGTTTACTCAAAGATGTCAAGTGTAGCTTGTCACGCTTACAAAGCCCTTGTTTAGAGTAGCTAGAGCTGCATAAGGGTGTCATTGTTAAATTCTGCATGGATTTAATTGCACATTGAGCTCATGTTGTTTGTGCTGTCAGTCTTGTGATGGCCAGGTAATGAGAAGTAACTTGAAGAAAGCAGCTTTGAGGTTTTGCTTGGCACATTCTTCATTTAAATCTTGAAAAGTAGCTGACAACTTAACAATTGAATTACCAACCAAGTCATAAATACCTAGATGAAATTGTTTTAGGGGGGGTTAGTGCCATCTGACTGATGGAAAGATATGTCCTTTATGATGACAACCCTATATTTATTTATTCTTTGTTGACCAAGTTAGTACCACTAGGCTATGGATCACTTTTCAGGAGACCTGACGTGGTATTTCAATTCAATTCAATTCAGTTCAACTCAACTTTATTATCATATGTATTACAGACAGCATCACAAAGTACAATGCAATTCTTATTCTGCAAATCCTCCAGCAACATCTAAAAATATGACAATTAAAAAGAAGAGGCAATCTAAGACAACATATAGGCAATAATGTAAATACCAATATGAGTAAATGGTTCCCTATCAGAAGCCTGAAACACTATAAGCCTGAAAATCAAAATCCTGAAAACTATAGACTGAAAGTTCAAAATCCTGAAACTCAAAATCCTGAAAACACAAATAATGCTAATATGTCACTATAAAGACACTAATATCTACCAACTGACCCTGACCCTAACCCTAACCCTAAGGTCCGTCACTATCGCACACTCACCTGACCCGTGCCCTAACCCTAACTCACTTAAACCGCCCCTAACCCTAACATAAAACCAACCGCACACTTACCTGAACCCAACGCATGACCCAACACCACAGTGCTAACAATAGCAAAGCCACAATGACGTCAGTATGTCCATTTTGTGTTTTCAGGATTTTGAGTTTCAGGATTTTGGTCTTTCAGGATTTTGAACTTTCAGTCTATAGTTTTCAGGATTTTGATTTTCAGGCTTATAGTGTTTCAGGCTTCTGATAGGGAACCCAGTAAATACATATAACTGTGCAAAAGAGTGCATTTGTGCAAAAAAAAGCTTGTTCCCTCCAAATGTGAACCAACATACAACACTGGAGGGAGAGGTAGTACATGAGCTTTATTAACAGTCTAATAGCTTGAGGTATAAAACTGTCTTTCAGCCTGGTTGTTCTGGCCGGCATGCTCTTATAATGCCTTTCTGATGGTAGCAGCATAAACAGTTTGTATTGTGGGTGGGTAGTGTCCATGATAATATTTTGAACCCTCCTAAAAACTATTTTGTTGTAGATGTCCTCCAGTGCAGGGAGTGTTATTCCAATAATGTTTTGCTCAGATTTTATTACTCGCTTCACAGACCTTGTGATCCCGTATTGTACTATTCCTGAACCATACTATAATAGAGTGGGACAGAATGCTCTCAATTGTACATCTGTAAAAGTTGCTGAGGATGGTATTGGGCATGCGAACTTCCTCAGCCTTCTCAGAAAATGCAGTCGCTGATGGCTTTTCCCTACCAGATCTGTGATGTTATGAGTCCAGGTAAGGTCTTTAGAGATGTTAATACCAAGGAATTTGAATGTAGCCACTCTTTCCAACTCTGACTCACCAATATATAATGGTAAGTGCTGCCCTCTCTTCCTCCATGTATCAATGATCATCTCTTTCATTTTGCTGGTATTAAGAGACAAATTACTGTTCCAACACCACTTCATAAGGTTCTTCACTTTCCCACCTATATGCTGACTCATCACCCCTGGAGATCAGACTAATAACCGTTGTATCATCCACAAATTTGACAATACTAGTGTCATGTTGAGAAGCAATATAATCATAAGTGAACAGGGTGTACAGCACTGGACTCAGCACACAGCCTTGTGGAGTTCCTGTATTTATTATTATTGTTTTAGAGATGTTATTTCCCAGCCTGACTAACTGTGGTCTGCCTGTTAAAAATCCAAGACCCAATTGCAAAGAATCAGTGGCACACCCAGAATGGACAGCTTATTAATGAGTTTTGATGGTATCACCATATTGAAAGCTGAACTATAATCAATAAACAACAATCAAGCATAACAGTCCTTATTCTCCAAATGAGTACAAACTCTTTGCAGTGTTGTACTGACTGCATCCTCTATCAACCTATTTGGTCTGTATGCAAACTGCAGGGGATACATTGTATCTGGTATAACTAACTGAATATGACTCAAAATGACTTCCTCAAAGCATTTCATCACTATAGGAGTCGATGTAACTGGCCGGTAATTATTAAGGCAGTTGGCTTGCCCTTTTTCGGCAGTGGAATAATAGTGATTGCCTTATAACAAGTGGGAATTGTAACTCATGCAAGGGATAGATTGAATATATCTGCAAGCACTGAAGCATACGTTTTGTGTGTCCTTCCAGCAATATTATCTGGACTGGCTGCCTTCCAGGGATTTATTCTCCTCAGGGACTTTGCCACACTTGCTAGTGATATTATGAAAGGTGGTGATGCCTCCTCTCTGTCCCTCTCTCTTATGGTGACACCCTTTAATTGGTGTTTTGGACCTCAAACAGGTCAAAAAATTCATTGAAGTCATCCAGTGAAAACTAGGTATTAGTAGTCATCCCTATGCCTTTGTCTCTGTAGCCTGTGAATGATGTCTTTCAGGCCTTGCCACATATGCCTTGCATCAGCAGTCGAATAATAGCTCTTCAGCTTATGTCTGTAATTCTCCTTTGCTGCACTGATAGCTTTGCATAAATCATATCTAGATATTTTTATTCTCACTGATATTGCCTGATGTATATGCCTTGGAGTTAGCATAAAGCACAGAGTGAACCTCTGATTTAATTCATGGTTTATTATTTGGATATATCCAGATGTCTTTACGGGGCGCAATAAGGTCAGTGCATGTTCTTATGTAGCTGGAAACTACTGAACTATATTCCTCCAGATCAGCAATACTATCCTTGTTCAGCTGTCTTAAAAACGTACCACTGAGTACACTGAAAACAATCCTGAAGCTCCTGTTCAGATTCCTCTGTCCAGACCTTAACAATTTTTCTTATAATGAGAGCTTGTTTGAGGAGCTGTCTATATGCCGGGTAGAGAAATACAGCAGTATGATCAGATTGACCAAAATGTGGGCAAGATACAGCCTTGTATGCCCCCTACACAGTACTGTACACATGATCCAGTATATTTTTCTCCCACGTAGGGAAGGTAACATATTGCTGGTATGCTGGCATCACAGACTGCAAGCTGCAATGATTATACTAATAGGGTAAATTTCGCCAGGGCATTGAGGAACTCCCACTGCTCTTTTCACTAGGTGCCATGGGATTGTTTACATATACTTGAACTACCACCAACTCAATCAGATGGGACCTCAGTTTAATGTCTTATCCAAAGGACAACACACTCAAGAGTGCAATACCTCCTTTATGCTGTTCTGCAGTGTCCACAATTTAGCTATCTGGCATGGGACTAGAACCCACATCCTTCTGCACTATAGACAAATGTGTTATCTATTGTACCACTGACATGGTGATAATGTGCCTTTTGAGTACTGATTCAGTGATGAAACCTACTTCTCTTTTAAACAGGTCTAACAACCCAGATGGGTAATAAAAGCAGTATATACTCACCTGTACTTAATGAGAACTTCAGAAATATTCTTTTCATATGTATATCAAAGGCAATGGACTCTGGTGGAGAGGTAGCTTGCTGCCAGTTGGAAGATTGCTGGCTGTAAGTAAGTGTTATGATGTGGGGTGCAGTGAATAAAGTTGGGAGAATTGCTTGTGCTTTAAGTCAGTTGCTTAATTTGGAGATGGGACACATTCTTACTTACTTTGGCTTAATGAGTTTTTATGGCCATTTTGTTCTTTGTCTTAGGTTGCCACATTGATTTGTTCTGTGTTGGCAGTGTATTGTGCTTAATCCAAACTCAGGGCACTGTTATGACATGGAGATGGATATTTTTATGTTTTGATGAGTGCCTAAACTAAAAAGCAGAAAACCAAAACAGCGTGTGTCCATGCAGCCCGTAAGTAATACCAACCCAACTTAGAAGAAAAAAAAATTAGGCTCACATAGTGTCTGACCCTTTGTATAGAACTTTTAAACTATGATAATACTTCACAAATATCAGACTGGAGTAAATAATGAAACTATTTATTGAACATAAGTACATTTAAATATCTCATCAATGAAAGTCACATGTCAAAATAAATCCAATCCCCTTACAATATTGTTTAGAAATGTTCCATCTAATAAAAACATAAAAAACATAGTAAATGTCATAATAAAATCACTTGTTAGAATATATATTGTGAAAATCAAAACATGTAAAAAACACAGTTGTGTTATTCTTGTAAAACTATTATCTCAGTTTTAAAATTGGAACTATAGAGACTTGATCATTAAGTCCAAGACCATGAGTTGCACCTAGCTTGAGTTGCCAGAGTAGCTGTTAGATCAGTTCCCTATGCTCCAACTTTATTTCCCAAAAGCCTCCTCTTAAATCATAAGGCACTACTTCTAAAAGTCCAAACATAAATTATATTTCTGTCTTCCCTATATAAAACTTAGAACATTTATTACATATTGCTATATATATATATATATATATATATATATATATATATATATTTATATATAATATATATATATATATATATATATATATATATATATATATATATATATATATATATATATATATACCACCCTCTTCATGGCATAATTACCAGATGTTAAATATATCTTATGGGGAAAACAGCTGAAGGTGATGACATTTTGTTTCAAATAAACGGGCATTGTTTGCAAGTCCCACATCTTTGAGTGTCCTTATTAGTGCTGTTGTTGATACTTATAGGATGTTATAAAACATATTTACAATTCTTGGCTGTTTTGTAGTCAAAATCGGGTTTCACACCCAGTGTTTTAAAAAATTAAGTCATTGACTTTCAGTATGTTCCAATTGTTGAGTACTATATTCTTGGTTTTATTTGAACAATTATTGAAACTCAACACAAAAGAATTTGTGTATTTAATACCATTGTATTGGTTTTGTATAGCCATGACAACATGTGATGGCAGTCTAGCACCCAAAAGGGGTTTGTATCTAGTACTTCAACATTTTACAAGTGACAATGTTATTTACTAATGTCCGTGGATAATTTTGATAAAAAACATGTCAATGATTTTCTCAACTAGTTTCATGAGTGACCCAGTACTGTTGTTAACTAGAGGCAGCTCATAACAGATTTTTTTGTATTGCTTTTGCCCCATCAGTTAGACATTATGCTGCTTCATGCAGGCAATCATCCAAACCGCTTTGAAGGTGCTTTGTTCTCATTGGCATTCTGGCAAGAAAAAACATTCTCAATTTTATGGCTTAACCCTTCCCATGGTAGTGATGTTTCTTTCTTTTTTTTTCCTTTTTTTTTGCAAACAAACTTTATTAAACAATAACACACTATCATATAGAAACAACTTGAAAAAACTTGGCTACAACTATGTACAAAGAGGAAAAGAAATGCAAGACTGTTGTTGATTACACATTGCAAGAAGCACTGGATAATAAGCTTATAACAACATTGTTTGTTTGTCCATGAGAAAAGGTCAAAGGAAATTGACTGTACAGCAGTTAAACAGAATAAGCTGATAATACAGTTTGGGCTGAAAATAGATGTTGTCTCACTGCAGTGTAGCTTTCATGTGAGGCAAATGGCCAGATGTCTTCTCCCTGCCTTAACTAGCCACTCATTTAGATCTGTCCATGAGAGCTCTTTAGGATTCTTCCACTTATTGGCTAAATATGCTAACTGCATAAACCAAGGTTTGGGAATCTTTCCATGGGGGGGGGTCACCAGCAGAGTGATATTAAACACCCATAGCTCTGAGTATACTGATAAAATTTTATCTAGCCCTTGGGACTTACGATAAGAAAGTTGTTCCCATAACACCAGGAGTTATGTGCATTGCCAAAGCTTATGCCAGGAGTCCAATGACACTTCACCACATGCAGAGCATTTTTCACTTTGAGAATAACCTTAATGGATGCTATCAGCTGGGCACCAGTATTCACTTTGGAGAAACAAGATCATTTTCTCAAAATAGGTGGGATAGTTTTTAAGTCTTACCACTGATTTCAGAAACTCTCTCTCTCTGTTGAATAGGATCTAAATTTAATCCATACATTGCAAGGTAGGTTATTCCTCTGTCCCTGGAGATCCATTTGGGTTCTCTAAGTAGAAGCTGGTAGAAAAAAGAAGCACTGCCTTTTCTAACAGACCCTCCCCTTCAAAACTTCTACTTGCTTGGATAATACAGGCATAAATTTATAGCTTTACCAATCCTTGAATCTGGATCTAAGCAATGCGTACTTAAAGTGTATATATGACTATACCTATGCAGGTTCTGACCACCACTGATGTTGCAGGATTGGAAAGCTAACTATAGCTCTGCTCCCATCTAAGGAATTGGTGACATATCTTATATATGTTATTCCTTTTTGTTCTCAGCTATGAAACTGTATGGGGCAGTTGTCCTTTACCAGAAGTGGGCAGCTCCATATGTGGACTGCTGTATCCCATACCTAGAGGCGGTGGACCTGTATAGGCCTTTGAATGCTTGGACAGACCACATAATTGATAGGCCAGGCAGAAAATTTCCTGTGCAAATTTCTTGTATACAAGCTTAGAGCCTATGGTGTCTCTGAATTTAATATCTTCAGTTGTGGCCCATCTGGGTAGCTCATTGTCTCTAAGAGAAAAAAGGTGTACTTAGGGTAAAGGCCTGTGTGTAACAACCCCAGTTAGGCATTTCCAGGCCCAGATCAAAAGCTGGGACTGCAGCTACTGCTTTGGGAACCTTATACCCTTTTCCTTTCCATACCTATTGATTGACTAAAGATGATATGTTATGTCCAGGAGTGACTGGAGAAGACAGGCATATGTCTAAGTATGCAGAACCTCTGTGAGGCTGCAGACATCTTTACTTCAGCTCTTCTTTCAAGGAGGGACAAGTCTAGTTGTCTCCATTTATGCACCTCTGCATAAAGCTTATCCCAAATAGATGGCAGATTTTTACTCACCACACCACTGTAGTCAGTAGCTTAATGCCTAGATAAGTAGTTCCAGAGGAAGCCTATTTAAAGGGGACTGTGGGGTTGCCTAAGAAATTGTCAGGGAAGATCATGGTTTTCTTCCAATTCATTTTGAGGCTGGAGCACCTGGTGAAATATGCTAAAAGCCTAACTATGTTAGGTAGGTCTTAGTCAGGGCCCTGTGACAGAACCATGCAGTCATCTGGGAATAGCAGCAACTTGGTTTCTACACCAAATAGTTTCCACCCATGCAAATGTGACATTGTCTCTAGCAATCTGTTTAAAGGTTCTACTGCTGGTAGGATCAGGTATGGAGACAAGGGACAACCCTGGCCTGCAAACAAAATGCTGATGACAACATTCCATTATACAACACCATTGCATGGGGTTCATGGTAAAGTGCTTGTATTGCTCTAATCCCTTCTGTCGGAAACCCTACAAAGCTGAAGTACTTCCCAGCAATAATCCCAGCTAACATTGTGTAATGCCTTTTTTGTAGTCAATTTGTACTGCTGTTGCTGGTTCTGGAGTATTCTACAAGCCCTGCATGTGTAATTACAATGTTCTCATAAGATCCACATTGCTTCGGTTGGGCAAGAATCTGGCTTGGGTTGTAAGGATCAATTCGGGGATACATGCTTTAATCTTTTTTGCCAGTATCTTGGCATGTAATTTGACATCTATGTTCAGCAAGGAAAAACACCTATAGTTACCCACATAGGTTGGATCCTTTCCAGATGTGGGGAGCACTGTAATGATTGACGTTTAAGAGGACCTTTGGTCTGGTATGCTGTAAAAACATCTGCCAGAAACAGGAGAAATAGCCTCCTTTAACAGTTTATTCAGATCCATACTGAGGCCATCTGAGTCAGGAGCTTTTCCTTGGGGGATTGGGATATAGACCACTTGATTTCTTGCTTTGTGATTGGCTTAACCATGTTATTGGCTTTCTCTGTTGTGATTGTACCCCATGTTAAACCATGCAGTAAGTTGTTGACTTTCCTACTGGTAACATCTTGATCCTGAGTTTGTGAATATAAAGCTTCATAATACTGAAATTCTACATTTAAATCTCTATTTGAGAAGACTAATTTGTGTTTACAGGGAGAAGAAATCTAAATAATGAACACATTCTGTCTCCTCCATCTCAGCCTATATGCCAAGAGAGTACCCAGATTCCTCCCTTATGCCCATGAGCGCAGAGAAGCCCTTACTAGATATAGGCTTCCTCTATTGTTGTGTACTGTATTAAGAGATTTCTTGGCTTCTCTATAGCTACAGAGCTTACTAGGATCTCTGAACCAAGTAAGCTCTGTAGCTATAGAGAAGCCAAGAAATCTCTTAATACAGTACACAACAATAGAGGAAGCCTATAGCTACAGAGCATACTAGGATCTCTGAACCTACAATGTCTACATGCTTCCCAGGCTTTAGTAGCCTGCTGTTCTAAATGAGTAATCTTAGTGTCCCATTTGGATGAGAACATGGATTTTGCCCATTTACATCAATCTTTGACTTCAAATTTTAAAGATTCCCACCATACCTTTGGTGGCATGGAACCCAGGGTATTAACCCTGAGGTATTTGATGACTCCTTGATATAGCTTATCTTTTTTTTTTATCTACATCTTTTAAAATTAGCATGCCCATCCTTCAAGGTGCAGTCTGTTTGCTCTCATTCAGACTGAGTAGATATAGTGTTACAGCTTCATAATCTGTACGGGGTGCTCTAATAATTTTCACCTTGACTATCTTGTTCATAATTTCCTGGGAGATTAAAAAGTAGTAAATATGATTAGCTGACTGGCCACCTCATGTTATATATGTACAAGACAACTTGCAGAGGTTGAATAAATGCAAGCATCTACTAACCCTCCCTGGGTACAGCACTCTCAAATTACCCCTTGGGCCTTAATGTGCCTTTCTCCTCTAGAGAAGGTCCTTTCTAATGCAGAGTACAGGACAAAATTAAAATATCCTTCTGTGAGTATTATGGGGATGCACTGCTGGCTGTAAACACTGCACCAAAACAGTCGGTAAAAAAGGCTGGACTGTGTACTTTAGGTACACAGACTGAAGCAAGCACAACTGAGCCGTCCGGTGTTTGAAATTTTCCTATTACCCAGTGGCCCTAGAAATCTTGAACTTTGTGTTGTAATTGTCACCCTAAGCTAACTTTGTTTCTTATGAAAACTCCTGCCTTAGCTGAAGCATTAAGGCTTTGCATGGACGGGCCATCTCAAAATCTTCGCATCAACTGACCATGCCATTTAGCTACTTTACATTCCTGTAGGCATAATACATCAATTTTCTCTTTCCTTAATGAGTCTTTCACTGTTCTTCACTTAAATGGTGATAATAAGGCCCTCATGTTCATGGAGGTAAAATTTACCATCCTATAGACTACAAGAATACAAGATAACCAAGTGTTATTACTTAATTAAGAACAATTGTACACTAGGATTAAGCTTACTCCAAATCTATGACATGAATGCAATGTCTTTTTGCAACAGTTACATAAAGTAAAATTAACAATAGGTGCTGACTATTAAAGAAACAGTTTTCTAACAGTCTCGTCATCTTCATGCCTTAGTAATTCCCAGGATAACCTGCCACAATAAGAAAAAATAAAGTAATAAGTCAACTTGCCCCAGCACTTACCCTTACTTGACTGTTCCTTTTTGCATAATCTGTGCCACATTAGAATCCATCGAGGTGACAAACTTTACAGTTCCTTTGCCAGCGTGATTTATTGCCACCACAGCTGCAGCTGGTGGTATTGGGTTTTCTGGGGAGTCTGATTGTACTGGCAGTCATCCACCTCTTTCTGATCCATTAAAGAAGCAAAGCAATTGTTATCTACTCTAACCTCTGCAAAGAGATGTTTTGTGAGGGATTTCACACTTGTAGGGAGTCCTTTTCCCTTTGTATGCTCCATTCCCCCACATTTAGATAATTTCTACCAGCACATTTCCCTGGATCCATGGCTTTCTTTGTTCAGCTCATTGTTGGATCTGTGTGTGATTTTAAAGCAGATTTCCACTGGCTACCTCTTTTATCATTTTCCATTGTGGGCTGGAGTAGTTTCAAACTAAGGAAGGAGTGTGCTTCTGCAGGAGAGCTAAAAACCTTTTCTTGCCCTTTCCATTTAATCTGCAGCACTCCAGGGTATCTTAGTCTAGATGCTATACCATTTTTATAGCATAAGGTCTGAATATCACCAAAATGCATGCCTAGCTTTCAGCATCTCTGAAGCAAAGTCTTGGTAAAGCTGCACATGTGAACCCAAGAGAAGAAAGTGTTTCCCTTCTTTGTGCTGCCACAACAATCTCAACATATCCATCGCACTGATTAGACTAAAGATTATTTGTCTTGAAGTGGGTGTTTGTTGACAAGATGGCTGCAGTGCTCTGTGTGCTCTTTTTATCTGAATGGGATGTGTTAGTTCCAGGTTGAGGGCTTCCATTAATGCTCATTGCAGAAATAAACACTGGACCCTTTGTTCTTTACCTTCGAGAAGGTCTAGGAGCTGAAAGTTATTGGGGTGACTTCGATCCTCTAATTCAAGCAGCTTGTACTCTATGCACTGAAAGTGGTGGGAATGAGTTGATGCATCCTCCCTAAATTCTTGTAATTTGGTGGCTTGCATATTTAAGGAAAATTCCAAAAATTCTGTTTTCCTTATGCATATTTAAAACGCTCTTAAAAGCAGCATTTTAAGATCAGTTTTATGCTGTGTTATCCAGTATCTCGGCCATGAAGTTGGTAAGGTTAACCAGTTCAGGCCAAAGTAATCAGGTGAAGTACTTGCATTGGCTGGTCCCTCCATAGTACCTCCGAAACACTGAGGTAGTTTCCTTTAGTCTAAAGTAAAGATTTATGAAAAATAAAGGCTAAAGGGAAGGCATTAATTTAAAAGTTTTAGGGTAAAGCATCAGAGCAGAATCCAAATGCTGCTCATGACATCGTAAGAGGACATGCTTCTCCTTTGGTAGTGATGTGAATATTTGTATCACTACAAGTGCCACCTCTACCCTTATGTCTAAGCAAGAATACCCCAGACTTTCCACATGTGTTTACAAAAGCTACCATCACTGGCTTTTGTAGCCATGCCTGTGACTTCCCCCACATCAGATCCCTGCATCATGACGGGCTTCCATACTGCAGCAGAAGCACTATCATTAGAGGAACTGCATGAGTCAGGGCAGGAAACCACCATTCCTTTCCTCCAAGATGGGCATGCTCATTCTCTCTACCTGCTCCAAGTAGTTGAGCCTCTAGTTGAATTAATTCAGGGATTTATCCCTCTCTGCCACCGCTGTAGGTGTAACAGAATTATTTGGTTTCCAAGCTGCTTGGCTCTTGCTATACTGAGGTGGTGAAAGGAGATGGATATCTGGAGACAGACACTGTACTCCAGAACCACTGGTGATTCCAAATCATTTGTATATTCATATTAGGTGTTGAGAGTTCTTAATCAAGCAAGGATAAGCTGAAAGCCTTCAAGAACTGTAAGACATAGAACACAAGAAACTGGGAATCACACTTAAAAGAGGAGATGGGGCAAAAGTTTTCTTTCCATGGCTTAATCAGTTGCCATTTTGTTGTTTGACAGCATTGGAGGACACATAAATCTGTTCTGTGTTGGCACTGTGTTGTGCTTATTCAAAAAATTAGCATTTCTTTATAAGGGGAAATGTAGTATCAGTATGCAAAAATAATAATTGGCTTTCTGGTTGTTAGCTTTGCTTCAGAGGTTCCTGGAATTCCACACATGCGCAGTTGTGAGGAGCTCTGAAGCTAAATGAAAGAATAAAAAAGTCTTAATTTTCTTGCTGGGATGTTTTCAAAACAGCCCATCTTGAAGATGTCAAATCTTTACTCTCCCAATCAGCAGAACTTTCCAGGACGTCTGAAACTTCATTGGATTACTGTTTCTCTGGGCTTTTTTTTTTTTTTTTTTTTTAATTGATTCAGGCTGCCTTAGGTAACTGAGACAGCTTGACTGAAATTAAAAGAACAATAATGTAAAATGCAGAGGTAGAAGTGCAAGAGCAAGTTTTTTTAAAATATTTATACTCAACTCTATATATTTTTTACAGCCAGTGTGCCTGCTACTGTTGGCATAATGGTTAAGGTATTTACCTTACAGGCAAGAAGTACAGGGTTTTTTATTTGCTTCTGACCAATAGAATTGGCTAGGCTTAAAATAGTCCACAAGGGCAGTTAGTCTACTACACAGAGTTAAACAGGGGAAGTATGTAAGTACTTCATTTAAGTGTGTGTGTGTGTGTGTGTGTGTGTGTGTGTGTGTGTGTGTGTGTGTGTGTGTGTGTGTGTGTGTGTGTATGTTGGAGGGGAAGGGCTTGTTGCACACTATTCTGGTAACAGCGAGCTGAAAAGATAAATCCCTGCATGACACATTTCTTCATTTAGTTGATGCAAACAGCTAAAGTATACAGTTACCATCATACAAGTGGCTGTGATTGATGGTCACACTGTATACGTGTGTGTGTATGGGGTTGGCAGGGGGCATAGATGTTCTGACCTATTCTTGGTTTTTGCAGAATGTCACATTCTTTGCAACATATTTTGGTTTGTTCCTTGTGACGTTTGTGGTTTACCTGGCAAATCAATGAGAATTGCAGTCAAGAAATAGTGATGACAGACATTTGAGTTTCAGAGTTAATAGCCTTCAAAAATTTGCACTAATGTAATGTCAATTATTCTAGTAATTTTGCAGATATATAAAGGCAAAAGTTGTTCCTAATTTTGATCATTTGTTCACCATATTTTTGGTCTCCTACTTGATTTTTGAGTTAAGAGGTTGAGACAAATATGCAATGAGTGTGTGTGTGTGTGTGTGTGTGTGTGTGTGTGTGTGTGTGTGTGTGTGTGTGTGTGTGTGTGTGTGTGTGTGTGTGTGTGTGTTTTGTGGGATTGCATGCTGTATTTTGACAATTTGCAGAGAAAATTCCTGTGTATCTAAACATAGCAAGTTGGCTATAATTTTTTTTAACTTTTGATCACAGTCAGACATCAACATTATAATCAATAACTGGCTGTCTGTGGTGGGCTGGGCAGGGTGTGTGCTGTACTAGGTAGGATGTTGTATTGAGTAGTGTTGCCTTCTAATAGCACTTGGTTCTCTAGTTCAAATTTTGGATGTGATTCCTTGTTTGTAGAGTCACATGTTCAACCCGTCTCTTTGTGGGTTTTATTCATGTGGTTTGGTTTCTTCTCCCAGGCCCTCAGCTGTATAATATATGTCTCTGGACATTTTTCCCATTCTAACACCAGATGCGGTACACAGAGGGTTACTATCTATCTTTCGTGGACCATGAAGGCAGACACTATTCCCAGATAGGATTTGTATAGCTTTGCATTTGTTGTCTCAATTTTATTAGGAACTACTGTTTTGTTAACTTTGAATATTAAGCTTTAAACATAACTTATTTTTAATTGAAAAAAAGATAGGACTGTATTTCTTTTCTTATTCAAGATTTTTTATTCAGGCCATCATTAAACTAAAAAGTTGTAAAAAATGTATCTAAGATACACCTCACATCATTTAGAATACTATGACTTTTGGGTGCATGCCTAGTGGTCCCCATAGCCCTGGCTTAGTTTACTTATGCCCTCTATGTCCTCTAGACCTATTAAAGTATAATGTTGGCCAGTTAAGGTGTGTTAAAAGTATGGGGAAGCTAAAAAGTAAATTAAGGTATGAAAAAGGAAGGACAAAGCAATCTATATGGATGGTGTGGAGCCAGGATGAGAGGAAAGCAGGGGAGGGGCACTGGAAAATACCGGGGAGACTAGTGTGCAATGGAGACCCTCAGAAGTCCTTTGTCTAGGGCATTTCACCTAAGGCTGGCCTTGCTGATTGCAGTCAGATATATGAGGTGGCTAATATGTCTGACTGCAATCAGCAAAGTGGCTAATAATGACTAGGTGCATACTGGGACAGTCTTTGGATTGAAATGAATGACCGCATGTGTTTGATTGCAGGTAAAGGTCACTGACCTGCTGTAACACAGCCCTTCCCCATTCTGGTTTGCCCCACCCATTAATTGCTTACTGTAGTCCCACCTTGCTTTGAAGTCACCAACCACCACTGATTACCACTGCCTTTAAAAGAACATTGGCACATCACCTAGTGATAGCTTGTTGGGTCACTGAAAACAAACCAGTTGAGAAATCAGTCACAGTGGTAAGGGAGTGAAATGTAATCCTTTTTCAAATTTTTGGATTGTTCACCTTTTGCAGCAATTAGACTTCATAAAAAGAGTGATTCAGAACTTCTGAACTTGGGGTCCAACTGGATGAGTAGGCTTTCTGTGGTGCTCATCTGGAAAGCAATCATCTCTGTAGAAGAAGATGTCTTAGCAAAGACTTTGTGAACCCTACTTATACCCCACAGATGCTAGATATTACAACCCACTATCCACTACAGGCTGACTGAGTCATGTTAACACTGCCTGAAAGACTGCACCTTTCCAGCTACCAGACTTCAGGACCACTTTAATGAACATAATTAAAGCACGCCTGACTAATTTATCACATCCTACCTGTGATATGTCATTATAAACTGCTTATATCTTATGTTAAACTAATATGTGCAGCAAACCTCTCCCTGCATAAGAACCCTGATTAAGTTCTCAGTAGAAACTTCATTATATCTATAATATAACTCTACTCTCATTTTCTCCACTTCTTTATCTGTACCAATTCTACGGTCTAGCTTTCCCTAGCATCTTTCTTACTATCTATCCTACAAGCTGAATCTCAATTTGTACTGAATAGTTTCTATTTCTTTTTTCCACCCCCTCTGCAATTGTTTCAAAGCCTTCTTCTATCTCTTACCTTCAGACTGTAGAGTTTCCTCTGTTCAGTGATAGTTTTTTTACCTTTAGTACTTTGCAGCGATGATGGCGGTGACCTGCTCTGGATTTAACTTTGCTCCTCTACCCACCTCAGTTCCCACCCACCCCCACCTACAATACATTTATATTCTCAGATTTCCATCCCCTCTCCCATAAACTCCTCCTCTTCCTATCTGCCTTATCCAGTTGAAACTGTCTAGCATTCTCCTTAATTGACACCCTTTTCCTCAAGCCTGCTTAACTCATCCCCCCCCCACACACCGTACATTCAAATCTTACCTGACCTTCCCTGTGCTTTTCCACCATATATAACATTACCTTCTCACCCTTCCGTTCTAGCTATCTACCAGGGTCTCCCTGACACATTCCACTTCCAGGCATCATCTTCTACTCTTGTACCTCAGTCACCCATCATATCTCTGTTTTCTTTTCTACCCCTTAAACATGATTACTATCTATGTCTCTACTCCCTTCCTCCTATTTTCTCTCCTTACCTGATATAAAATAAATATCTCACCTAGTAATGTACCATACATGCTTATCCATCCACTTTTTAACACAGACAAACCTTATTCGTTAATAGCACCACCTTATCTTTTTAATCTGCCAAACTTTTTCATATACAAATAAAGCCCCCTCAATATCCATCCCACATCTTCACAAAACAATGTTCAAATACCATATTAGTAAAGGTAAGCCTTCAGCTCTGTATAGTTCTTCCAAGAATGTCTTCTTATGTGGAGTCATTCAACTTAACCCTAGCCCTAACACCTTTCCCAAACACTACACCATCCCTATACCCTCTACTCTCACTAATACTAAACTATCTACCGAGAGCTTAACTACTACCTCTATTAATATTCATAACCTACTAAACAAAATCTTTGAATTTCACTCTTGGATTGCTCACTACTCTCCTGACATAGAAACGTGGCTTAAACCTCACATTACAGACACTAAAATTCTTCCTTCTGGCTATATTATTATCTGCTCTGATAGGTTAGACAAACACGCTGGTGGTGTAGCAATGTTATACTCAAACCATCTTAACATCTCTTCACTGTCTATATCCCCCTCCTAGTTTTCACCCTGTTGAATTTATACTTACCTACTGCAAACTAAATAGTCGTGAAGAGTTATGTATTTTAGGTATCTATATCCCTTCAGGAAATAATATTTCCATTCTAGAAAATGTTTTCTTTTGGCCCTCCAACTCTGTCTAAAACAAAACTATAATTCTTGTTGATGTCAATATTGACTGGCAGATCTTAACCACTGACTTTCCTTCCTCAAGTATTAATCTTCATGGCTTCATTCAACTAATTACTACCTTTACTTGTTACAATAAAACCACTAATACTGGCACCACCCTAGATTGGATTCTAGTATTGAATCCTAGTTTGTATCAAAACCCCAAAACACTCTTAGAGTCTATCAGTGACTACCTTCCTACCCATGTCCAAAGGCTTTCCATACAATATATTAGACAACACAAATATAAAGAGTGCTACAGTCTCATCAACTTCAACTCTAATGAGGTTAACAACTTGTTCTCCTTTATAAATTGGTCCTTCCTCCTCAACCTACCACTAGATGATGCTGCTCTGAATTTTAGCTGCATATTCCTAGTAGTCTACCTCCCGTCAGGAACAGAAGAGTGAAATATCACCATGCACCTTGGCTTCCTCATTCCACTTGAGCCCTACTGCACAAAAGGGATGTTGCATGGGGAAACTGGTTGAAATTACAATTTCCCAATCAGCTTTAAACCTACAAACAACTTCATAAACTTACAAAAAAACATTGACAATGACAAAATAAATTATTATCTAAAACCACAAATAAACCATGAAAATAATCCCCAAAAATTTTGAAATGCCATTACAAGATTCTTAATCTTGGTTCTCCCAGTATACCAAACCCATGCCCTAATTACTCTCCCTTTGAAACTGCCACAGAGTTCAACTCTTATTTCATAGACTCCATAATCACTCTAACCCCAAATTGCCAAAATTTGAACCTTACACCACCTCTGTCACCTCCTCACAGTAAATATATTTTTTTCTAAAATCTGTTCCTACCTCTTACATTAAATGTTTACTGACTAAATTAAAGACCTGCTCTCCCTCTACCAGTTGAATTCTAAACTTAGCTGCCAACTCTATTGCCTACCCAGTCTCCATGCTAATTAAAAAACCTATGCAAGAATCAAGAGTCCCTTCTCTCTATAAGCAATTATTTAATATTCCACTTCACAAAGGTGGAAACTCTACTGAATTCACAAACTATAGGCCTATATCAATTTTGTCCCCTCTTTCAAAATACTTAAAAAATGCATACACAAACAACTTCTTAAATATCTTCTACATACAAATCTACCTACCCCAACCCACTATGGATTTCTCCCTAACCACAGCACAACTACAGCCTTAGTTTCATTTACTGATACTAACATAAAAGCCAGGGAAAATAATAATCTGGTATCCTCCCTTTTTCATGAAGTCTCCAAAGCATTCAGTACAGTTTATCACCCTTGCTTCTCTCTAAAATGTCTACTCTTGGTTTATCTAACTCTATTCTCAACTGGATTTCTAGATACCTTTCTAATACACAGCAGTCAGTTAAGTGGCTTTCTTCCTTTTCCCATTTCCCCACAGTTAACACTGGAGTGCCACAAGGTTCCATTCTTTATTAACAATCTACATTCATCCTGCTTTCAGTCCTCAGTTATACAATATGCTGATGACTCCACTATTATCTGCTCTTCCAACAATCCTCTACACCTTCAACCCATTACCCAGAAATCCTTTAACTCTATCGAAAGCTGGCTAAATGACAACCAAGTTCTGCTTAACCCTAAAAAAATAAAAAAAAACAAAAAAACAAAACAGAAACAAACTACTTCTATTTCTCCCCAAATCTCAATCCCACCTCAAATTATCCTTTACTGTTACGTCACTTGATATCCCCAAATAGAAGTATCATATGCCAAATTCCTTGGTGTTATCATCAATGATCATCTGAAATATGGTATACACATTTAAAACTGTATTAAAAAAACTCACCAAAAACATGGCAAGTGTTACAGATCAAAACACTTCCTAAAGAATGACTCTAGACTCACTCTTGCTAATGTAATTTACTTCTCACTGTACTCTGTGCCTCTCCCATTTTAACCAACTTACATCAATCCTAAAAACCAAACTGGAGCTTTGCTGCAATAAAATTGCCAGGTTTGGCAATTTTATTTTAATCAACCCTACAACTCACACCATTGTCTGTCTCTAAAATCCTTAAATTGGCTTGAGTTGGCTCACCACCTCCTGCTCTCTCAACTGCTCCTTACTCATTTCATACTATATAAACATGCATCCTATCCAGCCATCTCATCCGTCATCATTTATTGTATTCCCAACCGCTATCTATGGAGCTCTGACCAATTTATCTTGAAAATTTGCAAGCTGGAAAGATCTATAGACCATACCTTATAAGCTACACAGTGATCCTGACCTGGAACAAATTTCCCTTAGCCATCAGATCCATACCAAATAGTCACAAATTAAAAACATCGCTAAGAGAAGGATTCCTTAATACCTGGCTTTGTTCCTGTCTTAACCCTGTCTTGCCTTTCAGTAACCATTTCTTCTTTTTCCTGTTTTAAAAAGTATTTACTTCCTACCCTCCTTCTCTTTCCTCACTTCCACCTAGTATATTATCCTGCTGGTTTTTCTTCTCACCTTGTCATGCCCTGTGCTCCTGCTCCTACTCATATACTCTTTTTGTACCACCCTACATCTTCTGTTCTATATCCTTATCTCACTACCACCCTGTGCAAATATTTAATCACCACATCTTTCTTTAAAGCTATATCAAGTCTAATTTGCCTCATGTATGACTACTCTTTTCATGTAATTATCTGATGCTGGGAATACATTTGTGAAAGTAAAATGTGTCTGTTAGTTCTATGTCCTCAATGTACATTGTTTATTTTGTAGCATTTGGCATTTTGCCTAGCTATCTGATGTTAAAATCAACTTTTTTTGTTAACTTCATGTTCTTGTGTACATCATATTAATTTTTCATTTTCTGAGCTTTTCTCCCCAGGCCTCTGCTGAAAAAAGGCCTCTGCCCAGCTGGACATTTCCTGGTTAACGGATATCAAAATAACAATAAACAAATAACCAAACAAAACAAGCAGTTACCTTATGCACGATTCCACTCTTAGATTAATTCCTTGTCTTGTATCTAAGTTATCTTTGTTAGCTGGCTGTTTCAATTAGGTATCCATGAAGTGAAACTTTTGCCCTCCACTGCTGACTTTTGCCTAATCTATCCAATTTGCATGGATTGTGTATGGTATGATACTCCTTGCATAAGACGTTTATGGTTTAGTGAATACTCACAGATGCAGTTTTGAATATAAAAAAATCTTTCTTCTTAGACATCATCTCCACACACACTGCCATGTCATCTATGGCATTGCTGTAGCTCTGAACCTTGTCTTAAAGGATGGGAAGAATTAAAATTTGGTGATGGCTGCTTTATCTCATGAATGGATTCAGGTAATCAGAGGTAGAGCTTACATTTATTTATTTGTTGCTTTTGTTGAACATGGTAGTCCAACTGGTTGTGGTAGCCTCTCTTCAGTGAAGGTCTGGGGAAAAAAATTCCAGTAACACAATAGGCAAGTGCATACAACATAGAAAATGCAAAGCTTTAAGTTACAATATGGACATAAAATAATAGGTAACTATACTAGAGAAATCTGCAAGCAGTAAAATACAGAGTCATTAGACATTAATGCAAAACAAATTGGTATATACAGTGAGGTTTAAAATGTTAAATGATACATTATTTTAATGGGTAGCAGAAATAAGAGAAATGAGGTGTGGGAAATATTAGTAGAAAGCAGAGAGGAGGCGATAAGATTAGATAGCAGAGGGTAGGTGAGGAAAGGTGAAAAGTGTGTATATTTTTTTTGGGTATATAGTTTTGAGCTGGAATTTTGCTGTCTGCAAAAATTTGTCAGGGGTTAAGTAGAGACAGCAGAAGTGGGTGTAACAGCAACACAGCAGAAGACAGTATGAAATTTAAATTGAGAATTTGCTTTGTTGAGATATATATGGGTAATGTAGAAGTGCACATTCTGCAGTACTCATACTCCTGGATTAAGCGTTAATGGATGAAATAAATAAAGACTGATCACTATGTGTCTGAACCTTATCAGAAGCTGGAGACAATACTTGGCTAATTCAATTTTCATTTAAGTGACCAAGTTGCTTTTAAGTAAATCCCAGTTGTATGAACGTGTTCCCCTTACTCTGTGTATGTGTAAGTTTGGGGTAAGTTATATTTACCCAAATAACACATAGCCCACAAAATCAGTGTGCCACTCAACCTCAGCCCATAAGGCAAAACAATGTACTCAACACACTAGTCATGGGTGACTCTATAGTCAGGCACACTGATTTTCCACTCACCAGGCTAAACAAGGAGAAAGTTACTGTCAGCTACCTATCGGGTGCCAGGATCCGCCACATAATGCATGCACTCAGGTCACTCCACAACAAATACAAATACGACTCTGTCATTGTCCATGTTGGTGTGAATGACCTGAGATGTACCTCCCTGGACTATATGAAAAGAGATATGGAGGAGCTCTTGGATCTTGCAGCCCAGGCAGGGATGACCCTAGCCCTGAGTAACATCCTGCCATCGCCCAGTATGATACCACAGTACAAGGACAAAATTATTTACTTCAACAATTGGCTAAGCTTCTGGTGTCATTCTAAGGGGATCCAGTATCTGTCTGCCTGGGACGACATGGTTGATAGACCACGATGCTTTGCCAGAGATGGCCTGCACCTGTTGCTCCTGGGATTCTGGATACTGGCTAAGGCTCTTGCCATCCCTATAGTACCTTTTTTAGGCAAGGTTCAAATGCTAAATTCACAACCGTAACAAGTACAAGCAAGCAAACTCTGAGGGTAATGCTACTCAGTGCTACAAGTCTAAATCTCAAAATACACTCACTCAAGGCACTCCTTAAAATGGAGAACATCGACATCTGTGCAGTGACAGAGACCTGGTTCAAGGCTCCAGAGAGCACCCCTGAATTACCAGGCTATAATTCATACCACACCTTTTGGCCACCTAACCTGGACCAAAACACTAAAGGCGGAGGTGAGTTTATGTTCATTAAGGATATCAACACCTCCAGGCTAGTTGTTCAACATAATGCATCTGAAATTATCCAAGTGCAGCTAACACTGGGCAAGACTGTAATCCAGCTTGTAGCTTGTTACAGATCCCCCACCATGCCCCACGATACCCACTCTTCATTTTTTAAGATACTGGAAAATGTTAAGGTACAACCCCACCATCAATTGGGAAACTACTCATGTGCCAACTCATTCGCTCAACGTTTTCTGGAATTCATAAATTCCAATGCCTTGGATCAGCTTGTCCTCACCCCCACCAGGGGCAGCAATATCCTGGACCTGGTCATTTCCAATATGGGTAACCAGTGTTCCATGCCAGAGGTCAACTCCTCACTGGTCGGATCTGACCACAAGCTAATCACCCTAGACATCCATATCCCACCCCCATCCCCCATTAAGGAAGCCACTGTCAAAAACTACTCCAAAGACAACTTCATGCTTCTTAAGACAGAAGTGGCAAACTTCATGACACCCATGCAGATGGAAAATCGAGGTACGACTGCTGAATCTTACACAAATGCACTGTATAAGCGCATACACGGGTGCCTGGATCATGCCATCCCCAACAGAACCAAGACGCTATCCTCAAAAAAAAGGAAGCCAATCTGGTGGTCCCCTGCCATAAACAAACTCTACAACAGAAGGAAGAAGCTGTTGAAAAAAGAGTAAAATCCCAAGATTGGAGGAACTCCCTGGTTAGCCTCAGCAAGAAGCTAAGATCCCTCATAAAATCCTCCAAAGCCAGTTATGAAAATAAAATCACCACTGATGCCAAAGACAATCACAAAGCATTCTACAGCGATGTCAAGAATCTCAATGGCAATACTCAGATCTGCTCTGAGCTACAGCACAATGGCACTAAATATGCATAACCAACCGATATTGCCAACATCCTAGCAGATAGGTTTAGTGCTAAGTTTTCACCCCTCTCACCCTCCAAAGGGTCCATCTTAATATTGGAAGAATGCAAAGCCCTTGTAATTATGGATGCACAAGTAAAGACTGCACTGTCCAAAGCCAAGAACACAGCATCCATGGGACCAGACAACATCCCAGGCTGTATACTGCATGAACTACAGAACGAACTGGCACCCCGCCTAAGTACCATGTTCAGTCATAGCCTCACCTCAGGTTACGTGCCTACTGAATGGTGCACAGCAATGGTTATCCCACTCCACAAAACGGGGTGCCACCACGGATGCCAGAAACTACTACCCCATTAGCCTGATGAGCCTGGTTTGCAAGGTTATAGAAAGTATCATATTGGAGCTTATAAACAAAGACATAGGTAACCTCCAAACTCAGTTTGCATTTGTAAAAGGTAGATCATGCCTCCTAAACCCAACTGACTTCTTTGAAACAGCCACTAGAGCTGCAGACAAGGGCAAGGTAGTGCACCCAGCCTATCTTGACCTCACCAAGGCTTTCGATACCAATCCCCACTCTGGAATTATAGATAAACTCACTAAACTGGGCATAAATCCCTATGTCACAGGATGGGTGGCCAACTAGCTTACTGACAGAACCCACACAGTAAAAGTAGCCGACTCCAAGTATGACTTCAGACCAGTGACGAGTGGAGTACCACAGGGTTTGGTCCTGGTTCCTCTCCTGTTCAGCATCTACTTCTCTGAAGTGCAGGCCAAAACAGAAGGTTTTTGGCTAACAAAGTTCACAGAAGACTGCAAACTGGGAGCCATAATAAAGTCATATAATGATGTAGATATTCTACAAAAGGGCCTCACAGAGACAGATGCTTGGTGTCAAAGTCATGGCCTCAAGCTTAATGCCAAGAAGTGCATTGTCATCCCCTTTGGGAAAAACTTGGTACCATGAACTACCACATAGGCGGTAGCTCACTAAACACTGCAAGTGTGATAAGAGGCCTCGGGACACAGGTGGACAGTAGTCTCTCCTTTGATAGCCAGATTGCCACAGTAGTCAGGAAATCCTTCTACATTGCACACCTCATCACAAAAGGGTTCTCTTCTAGAAAAAAGGAGGTCATTGTTCCTTTCTACTCATCCCTCATCAGACCCATTATAGAGTACAATGTCTCATTTGGCATGTGTCTCACAAGACACCTACAACAATTGGAAAGGCCACAGAAATACTTCGCTAAGAGGATTACTGGCCTCAAACAGATGCCATATGCAGACCGTCTCAAAAAACTCCAACTCTACTCAGTTGCATATCACCTACTCAGAGGCAATCTCTGCCTAACATCCAAAGCTATATCAAACCTAGAACTGTTGGACATGCTACACTTAAAGAAATCCCAATCTCTCTGAACCACATGCTCCAGGGACCTAAACCTTGTCATCACAATATACAGAACATGCTGGAGGGATAGATCCCTCTTCTAGAGACTTCCCAAACTCTGGAGCAAACTACCCATTCATGTCAAGCAAAGCTCCCCATCGGCCCTTTTTAAGAACAACCTTGACGACAGGATGGGAAATAGAAAATTCACACTGGGGATCACTTCCACAGCACTGCTTGACAGGGGCACAGGAAAATAATTTTCTTGGGTGGCGAAAAACAGAGAACCTTTTTGGCTAGCCTTATATAGGCCCCAGGACCAATAGCCTAGAGCCTACATATGAACCTATGAAGCTTTTATTGGGTACAGTGGCCAAGCTTCCTACATGAGATTATGGATGACTTGCTCTCTCATTTCACTTAGGGTTGTAAATTATAATCTGTTTAAAGGCTTGGGCTTGTACTACCCAAATTTAGTGAAACAACTGCTGATGACAAGTATTATATCTCTTATCTTTAAAAACTACATTAGAAAGAGGTACATTTGTATACATGGATGCATATCCTCAGCTCCCACCAAAAAACCTCTGAAAAGCACCACTTGCATTGCAAATGCTTGGTACACAGCCTTGACACCTACCATTTCAATGTAACAAAATAAAACACATCAAACCAAGGGGGGTTGTATGTGGGCTAGGATCCTATACTCCCAAGCTATCATATCCCTAAACTTGGATGTTCCAGCTCTGTGGTCACATAGGATCATAGGATCATTGGAGATTGCTAGGCTATTGACCTGGAGGTCATTTTAAGAGGTCTATATTACAGCGTTGAAATGCCATAATATTGAATACCTCAACGCCGACAAGTAGTCAATGAAGATCACTTCTGCAATTCGCTGAATACTTCAAGAGCAAAGATGTAGTTGGCCAACTACACAATGTTGCCCTTTTCTCCACTATAGTGAGATCTCAGAGTTGGTATACTTAGGGGTGTGTTATTTTGTTCTGATTGGTTAATTTTGCATTGTTAATGTTGTTTTTGAGGCCTTGCCTAAAAAAGGCAGTATGGGGGAGGCAAGACTGTTTGCCACCAGCCAAAAGTCTAGGGGTGCCAGGTGCAAACCATCTCTGGCAAAGCAGTGAGATTTTTCGACCATGGCTTCCAAGGCAGACAGGAACTAGATCCCCTTGGAATGACTCAGAAACTAAGCCAGTTATTGAAATCAATCATTTTCTGTTTATAAAGTGGCATCATTCTAGGTGAGGGTAGTATGCTGCTCAAGGCTAGGGACATGCTTGCCTGGGGCACATACTCAGAGAGCTCGACCATGTGTCTCTTCATATAGTCCAGTGAGGTATGTCTCAGTTTATTCTCAGCAACATGAACTATGACAAAGTCATAATGGTACTTGTTGCTGAGAGACCTGAGTACATGCTTGATTTGGCGAATCCTGGCACCGGACAGGCAGCTGACCATGATTTTCTCCTTGTCCAGCTTGGAGAGTGGGACATCTGTGTGTCTCACTATTGAGTCTCCAATGACAAGAAAATGTGTTTTTTGAGTGGGCTTGGTGGGTGATACACTGGTGTTGCTATGTGTCATGGATGCTGTGGAGACTGTGTTAGCTGCAGCTGGCTTGTGTTTTGGAGGTGTCTGGTGTTTTGGTAAGTTTTTTGAGAGAACCTCTGCATATGTGGATTTATGTGTTTGATGTGTACTATGTGTATGAGTAGTGGTATGTGTATGAGTAGTGGTACTATGTGAATATATAGTGGTGGGTGAGTTAACAACCTTCTCCATGTTACTGTTTTGAGTGAGAGACAACAAGGATTCCAGATTCTTGGTGTAAATACATCTGTCACACTCTATACTAGATGGTGATATTAGTAGACAGCTATCTATGTACACGAGGCAATTGCTCCACTGCCTCAAGAGATCCAAGTGAACAAGGTTAGCAGGAGAAACAAGGGTAGTCCAACTGTCCATAATGGTAGGTTAAAGACTGTTATCACTAGGGGTGGCTTTTCAGAAACGATCACAGAGGAGCTCACCGAATAGATATTTCTGGGTTTTAAGGGAAAATTAGTTGAATTTAACTGTCTGGCTTTGGCACACAATTGTGCAGTAGTGCACAATCTGCAAAGAAGCAGAAACTTGCTCAGATGCAGGGCCTATGTACCAGAAGATAAAACTTGAAAAAACTCTAACAAAATTCAAAAGGACCAATGAAGATGCTTATTCCAAGCTCTAGACCAGCCTCCCTTTACCAGTCAGGTGCCAATCAAGCACAATTCTCTCACAAAAGTGCAGATAAGCCCCTTCCAATCAAAGATGGCCTGGAAAATGTGCTCAGAATAAACAAACCATTACAAACAGTTCCAGAAGCAGCAAGCCTGGATCTGGACTGTGCTACAGCTACTAGCTACCCTAGTTTCAGTGGGAAACACTAGAGAATATTTAACACAGCAGAAAAATGGCAGTGAAACACTGAAAAAAAACATTTAAAACAGCAGGAAAACATCCAGGAGGCTCTAAAGAATGATTTAGACAGTTAGCAGATCAGTTAATTAAGTACTGCTTGGTGGGAAAACCAGAGCAGGCAGAACAGATAGCTTTAAAACAGTGAAAAAATGCCAGTAAATACTTAAAGAGTGGAATCAACAAGAATGCTTGCTAAACAGTGAGAACAGCAATATGGCATGGAGAAGAGGAGCAAGTGCCCTTAAACAAGCAATTAGTTGATGTTGCAGAAGAGGTTAAAATCCCTAGACTGAAATGCCATTAGACTTGCTAATATGCAGTAAATCCATCAGTAGTGGATTGGAGGATGCCTTGTATGCCAGATACAGGTCACCTGTTAGCAGTCTGTAGGATTCTGAGTGTAGTGGTAGAGCTTTGCATTGGTCCACGTTGGACATGTTATTTAGGCCTTGTATCATTTTAGTAAGGTATCCTTGTGGGCATTCAAATTGTTGCATATGTCTGGACAGATACATGCTAAATGGGGCATTATATTCAATGATATTATTATATTATTATAATATAATTATTATTCTATATTATAATTGCTATAGGATGCCATGTATCTCTTTGACTCCAGAAATACTGTGCCTCTTCTTCATTACAGAACATAATCTCCTTCTTTGCTGTTATGTTGTGTTTGCAGATTAGGTGGCCCTAAATATCACGGGTGTCTTTGTGTCTTCCTCTCCTCACCAAATTGTACTATCAGATACTTCTTATTCCGCTAGGCCTGTGCATGCATATACTGGGTTTGTACTTTCTGCAGCCTCACTGCTAACCTGGCAGAATGCAAATCAGGTATAAAAATGTCTAATTGTTATGAAATGTATCCAGATGGCTTGGTTATGCTTTACATAATACAGCAATTACAGAATCCAACAATCTGCTGCTGCAAACTCTAAAAGCTAGTGTGGTATAATGACGATACTTCATGGCATACAGCCCCACAGTAGACAAAAGTAATTAATTTTCTATTGGTGGGTTGTTGGTATTGGGTCTATCCTAACTGCTGAAGTCCTAGTTGCTTGCAGACATACTCTGACACCTTACATAGGCTGCCAATTGTGCTTGAACTTGAATACCTGTTTGAGCAAGGTGTGACAGTCATGGAAAGGGAACACAGCTGTCACTTGAACATGTTGCCTCACAAAAAGAGGTTCTCTGGTTCGATTCCCGGCTGGGATGCCTTCTGTGTGGAGTTTGCATGTCATCCCCGTGGTTGAGTTGGTTTTGTCTGGGTGCTCTGGTTTCCTCCCACATCCCAAAACATGCTGTAGGTAGATTAGACACTCTAAATTGGCTCTAGGTGTGAGTGTGTGCATGTGTATGCTTTCTGTGGAAGGTTGGGTGCCGGGCTGGCAACTCAACACTGTAAAAACTCCACTGCCAATCATTCTGCGGACCGTTGCTCCACTCTGGTGAATCCTAACCAGGAAAAGCCAATAGAAGAAGATAAGTGTGGCAGTCATAGCAGTGGGAAGAACTGGGAGTTTAGTGGTTTGGTTTTAAGGGAACTGGTGAATTTAGAGTTAGGTAGCAGGGTTTGTAATTAGGGTTAGGAAGCAACAGGGAAATTTAAGGTTTGGGCCAGAGAAAGAGCAAAGAATTTGTGTTTAGAGTGCAGGGCCTGTGATTACAGTTAGGAAGTTAATAGGAGTTTAGGCATTGCATTAGAGAGGGGAGTTTGTGATTAGGGTTAGGGACAGGTATGGGTTTAAGGGTTAGAGTTAGGGTTCTGACCAGGCTATGGATGCATTCAATAGGAATTGAGCTGGTGGGAGGTTGGACATTTACCATTTTGAGGAAGTGGCAGTGAACAGTTCAGCCTTGAGCTAATGACATGTGACCCCTGTAGGAACTCCTTTGGCATTCTGCAATAAGCTAAATCACTGATATGTACATCGTCTATCTATTGTACCTGGTTTCTTGAATCCTAAGTTGAATTCTCCGCTGAAATTATGGCTAAGGCAGTGTGTAACAATGGTTAAAATTACTTGAATTGGATGAATATTATAATTACTTTGAAAACACGGTGCAGCTGTTGTTTTTAGGGCAGTATGTGCTAGATTGTACCAGCAGCTGCATTTTGTTGAAGACCACTGCCCATAAAATCCCTTTAAACTCTATTGCTAGTCACACATTTGTAGACAAAAAAAAAAAATTTGAGTAGTCAGGAAGGCTGCCTTCATGAAGTGACATGCCTGGCCACAAAAAAAAAATACATTTTTTTCCATTGATTAGGAACGTAGAAACAATATTAGGCAAGCATTTACAATAATAAAAATATGCATAGAGAGATAATCAGAAAGAAAAAAAGTTTGTGTTTCTGTTTTCAAGCACTTAATAGTGCTGTCCTCTGATTCATACTAAGCTAACTGCCATTGTGAGCCACTTTAAGCCTAGCAAATTATCCCTTGTGTGATTTAAACTCTGCACCTTGTGCTTGCAGGACAAACACCTTAACCATTAGGCCATCCTCTCTGTCACTTCTCAAAAGAATAAAAGTACATAATTCATAAAAGAAGTGTTCTTGCTTTATTTGCTGACTACCTAGAACTTTAGGTATCCCTAGATACCCAGTGAAAGTGTATTTCAAATGTCTTAATTTACACTTTCCAAAGACATGCTGTAGGTGGATTGGACACTCTAAATTGGCCCTAGGCATGAGTGTGTGTGCCTTCTGTGGAAGGGTTGGGAGCTGGGCCGGCAACTCGACGCTGTAAAACTCCACTGCCAATCATGAGCGGACAGGTGATCTGCTGTAGCGACCCCTAACCGGGAAAAGCCGAAAGAAGAAGAAAGAAGATTATCTGTTCTGCTCATGCAGGAACATATCAGATGCTTAACTAGGTAAACCAGGCATTTTGAAGAAACAAGCAACATTTGTCAATACTTGCCAAGTTCGTTATTTTAGAAACTGCATCAATACATCTTGGATTTTGTTATATAACTTTTAACTATTTGGCAAATAACTTTCTTAATTTACAATTAAACTGCATAAAGACATGAAATGTACAATTTGCAATGCTAACTCACAGGAAACATAAAGAATGTGTAATCATTTTTTCATAAACTTTACAGTTTATGAGTTTTACATACTAAGAATGATGTACAATATGCAATACATGAAGTGGATTTTAGGTCTAGGCTAAGTTTGCTGGTCAGCTACTGGCACTGCACAAACATAATACTGCACACTGAGACATAGTCTGTCTATACATAATAAAAGTTTTATTTTATTAAATCATTATTTTAAATAAAATGACATTTGAGGAAAAAAATGAACTTCTTTAGATTTAATCTCCTTTTATCTTCTAGGGCATGGATTTACATTATTTCTGTATCATGTTTGGAAACATACATTGTTTTCATATTGATCCTAACTGAAAAAATATTGCACATCTTCATCTGACAACCTTTTACAATAATGTCTGGAGTCTAAATATTTGCAGTCAGCAAGCATTTCAAAGTGGAAGAGGACATATGATTTTGTTAGTATAAACCATATTATCATCTGAGCTACATAATGGACCTGAAATTTTTGGACAGAAAGTACGAAGACCATTCTATTGTTCTGTGTTTTCCTTTTATTTTTTCTAAGTACCAGTGTTAGCTGTTTATAAGATTTTATGACACATTGGGGATTTAAAAGGATAAATCATACTGTGCAGGCCGTTGAGTTATCAAGAGTCTTTTTGTCTTTCCTAAAGTGTTCTGCTTTATCTCTATCACTTGACATTTGCCTTTCCATAAATAGCAGCCACTTTTGGATTACCACTTACCCTAATGATGTGCATTCAGGTGCCAGATCAACAAAGCTAATGTGTAAAAACATGACATCTGCACCTCCACCAATGTCATTCATTTTCTCTAACAATTATCTGTTTACTGTCAACAAGTATTGATAACACATAGTCACTGAAACTGGTCTATTGTGAAGCAACTCCAATGTACTAGACATTCTTTACATTATTTTTTAGCATATTATGTATATATTTTTTTCATTTTTCAATGATATCTTAAGATAGACTTAGAAAAGTAAGGATTGCAGAAATTTTCACATCTTATCAGCACTTCAGATTTCTCTGACTTGAGCAAACAGCGTTGAAGGATATTTCACAACAAAGAGAGCATGCCTGGTTTAAGCCTACATTGTCTGCTATGGTGTTACTGTATGCCAGCCCACTCACATTAACAACTATGTGTACAGGGGAGTCTGACTTATCAGCAATGTGTTTAACAACTTACTCGCAAGACAACAATGAACATGCCACATGCTCAAGGAAAATTAAATTTCTGATAGCAGCCCATAGATTACAGACCTCCAGTATGCATTCTAAATATAAGTTACAAGAAAAGGTATTTTTTAAAATATGTGTAGTAGTAAATATGATATAACATATCATGGAAATTTTAACAAAGCAAATAACATATACATATGAATAATCAATTTGAACTTTGAAAATGCAAGTGCAAACAACAGATCCCTGTCTATGTATTTTCTTGACATTAACACATATTTACTTCATTAGTTCCTTTCACTAATCATGTGTTTTGTTTTATTTATTTATTTGACATTTAGTTACTAGGAAAGTCTGACTAGGTTAGAAACCCATTTTCAGCTGAGGCCTGGGGAGAACAACTCCATTAACAAAGACTAGATTAAAACTGTTTGTACAGTATTTAAGTTACATACAAGTTTAGTACAATAGTAGATAATAATATAGAGTAGTATACAATGAATTAATAGAGTACAGATATTAACATGGTTACAGATAGGAGTAGGTTGACACACAGGTATTTGGTTTGTAGAAGGTTTAAAAAAGAAATGCGATTGCATTGTTTTTCAGTTTGTCTAGACAAGCTGTTTGACATGATTTGGCATCAAAATGTCATAAGACAGTCACACGAACCTTGGAAGGTCAAAAGTCACTCTTCCAAGGTTTCATAAAGTCAATTTTTAGATGTTTGAATCCACAACAGTGAATGCAGACTAGTATTCACTGTTCTAGATTTGTCATTTTGAATGGAGATCACGCTATAGTGGGGATCGGGAAATTTACCCTTTCCCTCACAGTAGTGCGATCTTGGATTTTGTATATATAAGTAGCAGGGGGTGTGTGGTGCAGTGGTCTTGTTTCCCTGCAAAAGGTTAGTAGGACATAACCGGAACTCCAGGTAGTTTCGCTGAGGTCAACATTGCTGACTATCAACTTTCATAAATTACCACTTTTGGTGATGTGATCATTTGCATTTGGAATTTGGATTTTACAACATTTAAAGTTAGGTAAGTAATCACTCGCACAAGTGTGTTTAGAGATTTTGATGATAAACCATTTGACAGACACACATTTATGAGGCGAAGATGTAATAAGGAGGAAAGAGTGTGAGGTAGATCAGAAACGATAAGTATCGTAGTGAGAAGTAGTAGAAAAGGAGTAGTTATACAATTGGGGTTCAAGATTAAATCTAATAGAGTGGGGTAAGAAATGATGTGGGTCAGTGGGGTAAGTGAAGAAATTTACAGTAGGAATAAATGAGTGGAGTAAGTTAGTGAAAGGTAGATAGGAGAAACTGGAGAAGGGCGGATAGCATAAATTGGAAAAGGGAGAAAGGGAGGTGAAAAGAGAGGAGAAAAGAGGAAGAGGGTGGAGTGATAGAGTTACAATGAAGTGATTAGTAATTAGTTTGGTTTTGAGCAGGGACAGTTGCTTGACTTGAGTAGAAATTGTTTAAATTTAAATTTAAATTTTCTGAGATTTAGGGTAGTTCTAATCTCCAAAGGTAGTGCGTTATATAGTTTAGTTACAGAATAGGAGTAATGAGATTGCCTAGCGGTTTTGTTTGGGTTATATAGAGCTAATAGTTGCTTGTCTTCTGAGTGGAGAGTTTGAATGGGTATGTAGATTTGGAACAGAGCATTTATGGAGAGCATATTTTTGAGTTACAGATGATTTTGTGGGCCATAGTTAGTTGCTGGTACCTTACTTGATGGGGTAGTGTAAGCCAGTTAAGGGAGGTAAGAGCCGCACAGTGGTGTTTGTGTAATGGCAATCTTGTTGCAAATTTGGCAATTTTATTGTAATGGGATTCCACCTAATTTGGTGTTGTTTGTAGTTTGGTGGTTGGTTAGTATAGGGGCACCGTATAGTAAAGAGGGTAATAGGTATGTGGTGGCCAGTGTTCTTTTTGTGTCCGAGTCCATACATTTTATTTTTGTTGATATTGCATTACTAACTTTTGGTGTGGTTTTTTTTTTTTTATGGTATTATGAATATGCAAGTCAAAGGTTAGTTTATTATCTATCGTTATCCCTAGAAGTTTACCATGTGGGACCACTTCTGTTTTATTAGGGGAATAAATTTTAAAGTTGGTGGAGTATGATTTTGGTGTAAAGAGAACTAGTTTGGTTTTGTTTGGGTTTAGTAAGAGTTGTGCTTTATTGAGCCATGTTTCAATGGCCTGTTTGGGTTATATGTTTAAGGTGTGTTAGATTCTTAGAGGAGGAAATGATTGTTGAGTCGTCCATGTATCGGATAACAGTATTTTGGCAGGAAGTGATAAGGAGGTTATTTATGAAAATGTTGAAAAGAAGGTGACCAAGGATGGAGCCATGTGGGGCCCCTGTTTTATTGAGTAAATATTGTGAGAGGGAGCCTTGCCATTTTGCGCATTGTTGTCTTTTAGACAGGTAGCTTGAGAACCATTGTAGCAAAGTGTGTGTAAGGTCTAGTGAAGATAGTTCATACAAAAGTGTGGGGGCTGACACAGTGTCAAATGCTTTTGATAGGTCTAGGAATATTGCTGAGGTTAGATGGCCTAAGTCTTTAGCTCCATTGATTGTATCTGTGAAGGTTATTAGGACTGTTGTTATGCTGTGTGCTGGTCTAAAGCCATGTTGGGTGGATGTAAGTAAGTTATTTTGACTAAGACAGTCAAGAAGTTGCTTATGAACACATTTCCAAAATTTTGGAGGGAAGAGACAGGATGGAATTTGGGCGATAGTTAGCTAATCCTATTGATTTTCCTTATTTATGTAGGGGGGGTGACAACTGATTTTGTCCAAGTTCTTGGAAGATATGCTTCTAAGATGGATCTGTTTATGAGAATACTAACAGGATAACCAATAGTCTCAGCTGCAAATTTTAAGTATTTGGATGGGAGGTTGTCAGCTGAAAGGTAGCTAGGTTTTATGTTTTGTAATATTTAGTTATTTATTTATTTGACATTTGTTTACTAGGATGGTCCACCTGAGCTAGTGCCCTTTTTCAGCAGAGGCCCGGGGAGAAAAGCTCTGCAGTACAATAAGCAACAGAAATATAACAAAGAATGAGTAGAAATACAATAAAAAGATAAAAGAAGCATATACTATATAATAAGCAAAGTGAAATTACAAAAAGTTGTACAGTGAGAATTTATACAAAAATGTAAAATTGGCAGATGTTGATTGTAGTACAGAAGTGAGAAGTCTGTAAAAAGAGACAAGTGGGTGAAGACAGTGAGTATTGAAGTGGGTTGTGACTAGATCTTGCATAAAAGAGTGAAGAAAAAAGAAGTTAGGATTATCAGTAGTGGACATCATTTGTTTTATAAGCAAAAGATTGAGAGGACACTAGATATAGAACAGCCACAGGTAGCATACATCGTGTTTCCAAAACGTGAGAAGGCGAAGGAGGTTGGAGAGTAGTATGTGACTGTCATTGTCATTAGGCTGGAGTTTGCAGAAGAGAGGATGAGTAGAGGGAAAGGAAAAACAGGAAGGAGAGTGATGAAAGACTGGTGGGTAGTGGGGGAGAGAGAGAAAAGACTTCAGCTGGGCTGATTGCAATGACAAATCCAGGTGCTATTGAGGTAATTCTTTACGGATTTTTTTTAATTCTGGGACTTGGGTTATAGTTCTTAGGGACAAGGGGAGTTTGTTCCAAGATAAAGCTGTAAACTAGCTGTAAAGATTTTTTTCTGATAGATTTCTTGGGTTTGTAAATTTGTAAGAAACATTAGTCAGAGCTTCTGAGGGATCTAAGAGGGTTATCTTGCAAGACTAGGGAGGATAGGTTGGGGCAGGATGAGGGCTTGTTTAAGATAGAGTGGATGATGAGAAGTTGAATAAATAGGAGTTGACTAGGAAAGTCTAGCCAAATGAGTGTTTGGAGAGCATGACAATGGTGTGATTTTAGAGGATGATTGACTTCAAATCTTGCTACTTTGAAGGAGGTGGATTCTAGTTTGGATAGTAATGAGGACTGTAAGTTAATTAATATTTCTGAGCTGTAGAATAGGTTTGGGAGAAGGTAGGCTTGGGCAAGCGAGATTCAGGAATTGGGTGTGAGGAATCTTTTATTACTATACAGTAGGCCTAATTTGTAGAGGGTTTTCTTGATACAGTGATGTACATGGAGGTAGAATTTAAGTTGATCATCAATAATTGCTCCAAGTAGCTTAGTGTGAGTATCTGCAGTATTAGTAGTGTTGTTAAGAGAAGAGCTGGAGAAGGAAGATTTGAGATGGTTGAGGGATTTAGGGAGGAAGAGAAGTAGTTTAGTCTTCTAGGGGTTAAGTATGAGCTGGTTGTCAGTAAGCCATGATTCAGTGAGGCTAAATGACTTTTGTGTCAGGGAGAGCAGGTCAGAGGGGTTATCAGCAATAGAAATGATTGTAGAGTCATCTGCATATTGTATGAGAGATGACTGAGGACAGGAGGTGCAGAGTTGGTTTGTAAAGATGTTAAAGAGAAAGGGGCCTAGAATTTAGCCTTGTGGAACACCCATTTTGATAGGGAGAAAAGGAGCTAGGGTGGAGAGCTATTTGACAGATTGCTGCCTATCTGTGAGGTAGCTGACAAACCAGGAGACAGTTGCTGGGGAGAAGTTAAATTGACAAAGTTTGGTGAGGAGGATGGAATGTGAGACCATGTCAAAGGCCTTGGAGAGATCTAGAAAGAGGTAAGACACTAATTTATTGTTGTCTCTGGTAAAGGAGATGGAGTTAGTGAAGGAAATAAGTGCAGTACTGGTGCTGTGGTGGGTTGGAAGCTATGCTGGGTAGGGGTGATCAGGTTTTCTGGAGTAAGATAAGCCATAATTTGTTTGTGGTCACAGCGCTCAAGAATTTTAGAGAGCAGAGAGAGTATGTTAATAGGTCAGTAATTGGAGAGTTCTATGGAATTTACACCTTTGTGGATAGGTATGGTATGGAATCTTTTCCACAGAGTAGGGACAGTGGATTCATTTATCGATCAGTTTATAAGGATGGAGACAGGGTAGGCTATGGAGGTGGCAGCAGCCTTTAAGAAGAGAGGTTTCAAGTTATCAGCTGATGGGGAACATGTCTTGAGTTTGAAAAGAAGGTTTTTAATGTAGCTAGTTTGATATGAATTTTAGTGAGAAAGGGCAGGTTTGCAGTAGGGGTGGTGGTGGGAAGTGGTGGGATCGAGTGGTTGGATGCGTTCATAAGTTTGCTGATGGTATCTATGAAGTATGAATTAAAAATGGATGTAATTTCTTGTGGTGTATTGTTAGGGCAGGGGTAGGGAGTTGATGGATTACCTGGGTGGAGAATTTGGTTAAAGGTATTCCAGAATTTTGGGGGGTTTCCAGGTTATGCAGTTTGGAGTGTGTGGTAAATTGAGTATGTGTGTTTTGGTTTGATTTCAAAGTTCCCTATATTTTGGAGATGTGGGAGGAATTTTGTCCTGTTCCAGAGGTTCCAGGGAGAATCCCTCTTTTGAATAAGAGACCAGGTAGAGTTGGTGAGCCAGGGAGAACATTGTGATTTGACTCTGACTGTTCTAGGAAAGGCAAGGGAGTTCAGTGTATTTAGGAATACTGAGTTAAATTGAAGGACTGCATCATCGAGAGGGAGGGATGAAAGGAAGGACCAGTCTGTTGCTAAGAGACAATTATTAAATGTGTCAGGGTTGAAACTGGCAAGCCTTTGACACTCCTTTAGTTTATGAGGTTTTGCGAAGTGGAGGAGAATGCAAATTGGGGCAAATTGAGGTGTGGTCACTGTTTGCATCTGGTAGGGATTCAGGGTAGGGATAAAGGTTGTGATTGGAGACCAGAAACTAGTCAAGGATTGAACTGGTGTTAGTGGATTTATGATGGAAAGTGGGAGTGGACATGAGCTGTGTGTACCCATATAGGTGGATGCTGGTAGTAGAGGAGTTAGAGATGAAGGTGCAATATGTAGTTGGTGGATACTGGTTGCAATGTAAAGGATGTTGGTTTTGGTGATGATTTTGGAGTAGTTTGGGAAGAGGGTGTGGAATTTGCACTGTGTGGTTTACTGGGATAATTAACTAGGTTTTCTATACTTTCTATAAAATTTATATTAAGCATTTCTGGTATTTGAGTCTGGGATTTGTCTGTGACTGGTGCAGGGTTCTGTTTTGATCCCTGGGTAATCAATGAGAAAACAGTGGACCAAATTTTGGGGGGATTATTTTTATGGTCACATAATTGCTGAGTAATGTGCCATTTCTTGTCAGCAGATACATGCATTTCCTTCATATCCTTTACAATGCCCACAATCAGAGATACTGCCTGGTATCAATTTAGACTTGTTTGCAGCTGTGCCAGTTGTAAATCATGCTTAAAAGTGGTAGCTTTGAGATCCTGAACATCTGTTGTAATATCTTGCATTAATTTGGATAAAGATTCCAGGCTGGCTCTAATTACCTTATTGCTTTCTGTAATGGAGTTGCATGAACCTCCATATTTCCCTATATGGTATGTAATAAAAGGCTGTACTTACTGATTTGAATCTGTGTAAACAAATGATTATAAAAGACACATAACAGGTCAACAATGCAATATATGTCAGAGTATACAAATGTTGGTGTCAATTTCTACAATTTGTATAGTGAAATGATGACCTTGTAAGAGGAGATACAAGCTACATCTCCAACTCCATCTCCATGCATGTGTTCATGTATGCTCACCTTAAAATAAGTTGTTTATTGCTTTAACTTACTTTTCATTATGAGACATTAGTTTTTATTTGTTTTGATTTTTTGTGGTGGTTTAACATGACAGGAATTTGACTTGCCTTTCTCAGTACTTTCACTGACTTCTTTATTTTATGTAGTGTTGAGATACTGAACTACCCAACTCAAAAAACAGCCAGTAGGGTAAGCAAATCCAGTGTACTTTAATTAAAAAAACTAGAATCAATACAAAGTCACTGGAACCATGAACTGCTCAATACAAAGCTTTATTCAGACTTAAAACTGCTAGTAAAGACTTTCACCTCATAAGGCTTCCTCAGGCAAAGTAAAACAAGCAACACAAGTAACCCCTTTAATAGTATCTCAGTCACATGATAGCATCTTCAATTAGACTTGTTTATGCAGCTCTTTCAGCATAGGTTTTAAAGCGACACTGCCATTTAAACCTCATAAAATGTGAGCCCTAAGGCACAAAATCCAATTCAACTCCTCTACCTCTGTCCTATCTTTAACATTCACTCCTCAAATTGTGTAATTTAATACCTTAAGAATAGAAAATAAAAGTATGATTTACTTCTTTGACAGAAACACATTGATAGAAAACATATTTCTCTTTCATATGTTTATATAAAGTGTTAGTTAACACTCGTCTCCTTTTTAACAATAAATGGTTGGAAATGCTCTCCTTAAACTTCTGATTTGTTTTGCCTACAAAATATCATAGTATGCTTGGGTTACCTTGCATACAGCTAAATAGACTAAATTATGTGTTTCACAGTTACCATATGCAGTTAATTTAACTTCCTTCCCTGTAACTGGATGTGTAAAACCGTTACTCACATCTATGAAATTACAAAAACTACACCTGCCACATTTAGATGTACCTCTTCTTTTCATGTGTGTATATTCATTCACTCATGTTTGTTCTTTATAACACAACTTTTGTTTTAGATTTTGGCTTTTCTTATACCCAAAATTCAGTTTTTTAGTAATTATAGCACTCAACTCAGGTATGACATACAAGATGTGCCAGTACTTTTTAATTATTTGCTTTATACTTCTAGTATTCTTATTATAAGTCAACATACATCTAATTATGTTGTATTTACTCTTGGTAACTGCTTGCTGTGGTGTTTCTCTTGAAAAAATTGGTTTAGCAGTGGTTGTCCTATGTTTTCATAACCTCATCATGGATGTTAGTCACTTTTTTCTTCTCATAACCTCTCTTTACAAAGTCTGAAACAGTATTATCTTGTGTGCCCATATTACCATCATCTGTGTTTGGTTTCGCTACTCTTTTAAGAGTTGATCTTTCACTGTATTTTCAAACATGAATTGTAGATGCATACTATTTCAATGTAAGTATGCATTCCTTTTTGCAAGTTTTATATAAATTTGAGTGCCTAATGCCTCATTCCTGTCTTTAAAGTAGTTATATCTAAAAAAATCTATAGTCTTTGTTGATATTGTTTTCTTAAACTTTAAAAATGAACTAGTAATGGAAAGGTAATCCTAAAATTCAATAAAACTGACTTTATCCCCTTTCCAAATAAAAAAAAAAAACAAGTCATCTACAAACCTAAAGTAAAAATACAACATTCCTTGTCAGACTATTTTCTGTAGATAACACAAACTTTCATTCCCAGATAAACTTTACTATGTTTGCATAGCTAATAGCAGTATGTATTCCCATTGTTGCCCCTTTTCTTTGTATATACAACTGTTTTTGAAATACAAATACATTATTTGTTAAAACCACTTCTAACAGCTTACATAACATATTTATATATTACTGTGAATATTCAGTGTAATCTAAAAGATACTGTTGTACAAAGGCCACACCTATGTCATTCGGTATCATTGTAAATAACGAATCCACATCTAAGGTAGCAAGTAAAAATGTATTACCATTTATATTACTAGATCAAGTATATAGATGCTGCAAGAAGTCCTTTGTGTCCTTTATAATCTTAGACAAGGGCTCATTTACCTGTGCTCTTGCTGCAACAATCAGACTAAATGGGGGTTACTCATGGACTTGTGTATTTTTGGTAAACCATAAATGAAGAGAATAGTAGGTGTCTCAACTATCAAATATGGCATAGGCCCTTGTTAATTTTACCTTGCATATATACCTCATTCGCAATACTAAGGACTCTATCAGTAATATTGTTACAGCCATTCTTAGTAATTTTCTCATAGTCTGTACATGTTAGCATTTTTTATCATTGATTCAAAATAAAATGAAGAGTCTAAAACAACAACTGCCCCACCTTTGTCAGCATTCTTTACCACTATTTTGTCATTATTTTTCAGTGTTTGACCAATGCAGTAAGGCTTTCAGGAATGGCTACAGAGTCACCAAATAGATATAAATACTATCAAAGGTTAAAATATTTTCTAAAGGGCCAGCCACAATGAAAAATTTAAATATATTTAATAATAAATAGCAGAAGAACATGAATACACTAAATATCTATTTACAATAAAGAGCAGAGTTTTAATCACAGGAAATATTAAAATAACACCAATGAATAGATTCACACAGATACAGAAAAACAGTACTTCACAAATCTCACTATATTTTCCTGATTGATCTAAAGAATTACTATTCCCTGGTCACTTACTAGATGAAGGCAAGATGAAGTAGGTGAGGAGTCCTTCTTTGTCAGGTTCCAAAAACAGTTTGCTGTGAGACTTCAGTCTCATCCAGTATTAAAACATAATTGTTGTGATGGATTACAGGATGACATCACATACATCTAGTCATCTGACTTCTGGTTCACATACTAACCCCTTTCCTAGAAAATGACCCAGACTCTCACACATATATGTTAATATATACATGGAGCTTTGCTAAAATCTTTTGCAGCTTCTGCAAGTTATAAAACAATAAAACACTTCCACTCTTCCTACCATTGCTAATAAACCATTTTCGGGCACAGACATTTTGTCTTTGGCTGCAATCACAACTGTAAGATACAATCTGCATGGCCTAAATTAAGTAATTTAATTTCATACTATTTTTCAAAATTAGCTGGAGCTGAGCTTAACCTCTTCTCTTCTAGTATCCTCATTATAATATTAATTTCATTAGTTATAATATAGTCTGACATACAAGTGTATGCTTTTTTCTGTCCCACAGGGCACACAGTTGGTACATTGCTAACACAAGCAGCTTTACAAATACATTTTTCAACACCAGCATCTGTACAAATCAGTTTAATATACAAATGACATATAATTATTTACAAGACTCTAGCTAGCTATGCTGGCATATGTTGTACATCCACTGCCCTACTTCTCCAGGCATAGCTGGCAATACCTCACATTGTCACACTTGGTTTGAAAAATCCTGGCTGTGGTCCTTGGCAAAATGCTCCCACTATAAAATACTTTAATGTCGGTACCTTCAAATTTGTGTATGAAACTGCAATGGAAGTCAAGGGAAGGCAGAAAGTAGATTACTTACAGGATTTTTGTAGGCAGGCATTTACTGTAGCTGCCTCTCTGGCACAATTCAGGTAACATAACACTTTCACAGAACACCTGAGCAGTTACATCAAATAAATAATACCCACTTTAACAGAGTTATTAATATTTCAGTTTAAAATCATGTGAGGGGGTATTAGATGGCATAAGATAAGTTTACACTTCAAGTTACAAAAACATATTAACAAACTGTGTTTTCCATTAATTCTATTTTTGTAAGGGGAGTTGTTTCCTCCCTTAATATTCCTAGCTAATTCTAAAGGAGAAGGGAGTTATGGGAGTACTGCCTATCACAAACATAGTTACTGAAAATTGACTGATAAAGGATATGTGTCTCAAAGCAAGATCACTTCATTCTAAATTACAATTAGCATGCAGATCTTGTTCCTGAAACATTTTAATTTTTCTGTGATGGTGGGGGTGGGTAAGTATAGCATAGTAACATTACACTTTTGTTTAAATACAGATTTCAGGGTAAGTATAGTATAGTAACATTACACTTTTGTTTAAATACAGATTTCAGATCCAGAAAGAGAATGCATTGCAGACAAATTAAAAAATAAATACTTGCAAAATTCTCACACTGATGGTACAAAAGTTAACACTCCATACTTTTAAAGCAGGCGTGTGATACCTCCATAAACTGTGAACTGTTTTATAAGAAACATTTGTGAACGTATGTTTGTGCTTGAATGGAGTGTGAGCATCTGAATATGCAGCTGTATTATGCTGTGGATACATGCATGCATATGTTTGCATGCATGTATATGTTTGTGTTAGTAAGTGTGCATGTGTTGTACCATATACTACATTAGTATATGCATGCATATGTTTCTATTTGATCATGCATGTTCATATGTGTACCTATATCTGTGTGTGTATGTGTGCTTTGTACTGAGCATGCACGTATCTGTACAATTGTATGTGTTTTTTATGTATACATGCACAAACATACAACATGTGTGTGTGTGTGTGTGTGTGTGTGTGTGTGTGTGTGTGTGTGTGTGTGTGTGTGTGTGTGTGTGTGTGTGTGTGTGCGTGTGCGCGCGTGCACTAGATTGAGTATGGATGTCAGTTTGCATGCACTTGTGTGCCTGTGTTAAACAACTGTTACACTGAATAGAACCATGCTGAGTCTCAAAAAAAATCATCACATTATTCGTTTTATTTTCCCTAGTTGAACTAGAAACTATATTCTCTCATAGGATGAGTGAGAACCTTGATAAGAGACTTTATTTTGCAGCCGATGTGGCATATCATTCTTCTATCAACGCAACAGCAACAGCTCTGTGACATCACAGACAAGGGCATGACCACTGCTTCTGAACTCCCACCAAGAAACTGGCAGACATGTCAGCTGTGATTTTCAGGTCACAGAATCTGTAGTGTTGATGGTAATGCAGTCACGACAGAGGAGATAAATCATCCCTCTGTCAGCACAATATTATCATAATGAAAACATTTTAATAAGAGCTAATAAAAGTGCTCCTAAAATAAAAGCAAATGACCAAATTTCCTAGTTTGTGCCTTGTTTTAACCTGTTAAAGTAAATATTTACAAGTTAGAAAATGTAATGTTTGTGTTTGTCTTACAATAAGGGGACTGAAGCTATGGCTAAGACCCGCTGATGTTTCTTTTCCTAGAGTAACCATTTATTTTATACAATAATTGCTATCAAACAAAACTGAGGCTGACATTGTCATGTCCATTGTCTCCTCATAAATGGGTAACGTGATGGCTCCTGTTTCTTATTTGGAAAAGCAATACAGTTTGGAAATGTGCTGAATCTTTCAGTGAAATTGGCTTCTGAATGTTACTAATCCTGTTGCAGTTCGTATGACTTTTAGTCATTTGTCTGGAGTGCAGACTCACTTGTTCTATAGTCACTGTGCTAAGAAATAGATTGATCTGTACATGAGAAAGAAATAACACAAAATAATCCAACTGAGATGAAGTATTGCAGACCAGTATAACAATGCCAGTTAAAATACAAAATGAAAAAACTGGCAGACCTTTCACATACTGTGAAAAATCAGGAAACTGAGAAACTGTAACTGCAAGCATAACAACAAAAAGGCATCTGCCTTCAGGGTGATGCCTGGTGCCTGACTAAAACCACCAAAGTAAAAATATGAATCATCAGCTCTCACCCATATTAATGATCATCCTTACTCCAAAAATGGAACTGAGGCACATCATAAACCACAAATATAAAACAGTGGCATATCAACAGGCTATGTAAATTTGGTCTAGAAATTTGGGTGCAGTTTCTGCAATGTATTACAACAAATAAATGCAGGCTTTGAAGACATGCTGATGAAGGAAATGAAAACTATACTTAGGGCATTTAGTTTTTTTAAAATTAGGAAAATAATAGAATCCTGCATAATCATTGGATTATTTGGGTTATCAAAGTATGCTCTTGAGCTCTCTGTAACTTAAATGTTTATTTTAAGTTTTGCACTGTTGCAATGTTTTTTTGTGATTGCCCTAAATATTTCTTCAGACTTAACTCAGTTACTTTTAATGCAGGGGCTGCTATCAAACAAATCCGAGGATGGCATTGTTATGTTGAATGCTACTTCGTAAATGTGGAATGTGATGGCCCCTGTTTCTTACTCATAAAAGCAATGCAGTTTGTGACACCACAAACAAGGGCATGACTAACTCTCACAAAAAAATGAGCAGAGGTGTCAGCTGTGATTTGCAGGTCACAGGATCTGTAATATAATGTGATTGAATGCTCATTTGACTGAATCACATGTGGTTGAACACAACTGACTGCAAAGTTATTTGAATAAATCACACTTGCTAGAATAGGGTAGAAGTCTATACACGGTATGTAATGGTATTTTTTCTGGTCATAGGAGTTATTAGGGAAGTGATTCTAGAGTAACCCTAGATTGGTAATGACTGCTGTATTGTTGTATCTCCAGATATGTAAATATTTATGTTCACACACTAGCACTGATTCATGGTGTGTGGTGTGTTTTCTTTTTTCCATGGTAGGGAGACAGTGAAGTGTTGTGAGAGGGCGAAACCCTCCACATGGTGGTGTGGGGGGGCTTTCCCCCAGTAAAAACAATTTTTAGGGTATGTTTATTGCGTAGAATGTTTTCTGTCAACAGTGATACAGTCAAATGAGTTTTTAGTCAATTGTGTTAAGTGATTTGTGATTCAATCAAATGAACATTTAGGTTCATAGGTTCATAGGTAGATACTAGGCTATCTGCCCTAGGGCATTTATAAGCCTAGCCAGAGTGTATTTGGCTTCCGCCTCCCTATTAGATTAGCCTACTGTACCTCTGTAAAGTAGGTCACAGAAGGTACCCTTTTAAGATTAGTTTACTGTGCCTCTGCCTAGCAGGGACACAGAAGAGATCCTTGGGGTGAATTTGCGATTTCCCATCCACGCGTCCAGATTTAGCTTGAAGAGGGTTAGCGAGGGGCTATGTCTAACATGAACTGGGATTCTATTCCAGAATGAGGGGAGCCTCTGGGAAATTAATCTGTCCCTCCAGCATGTCCTGTTTATTTTTGTACTGTGGTTTAGGTCCCTGGAGCATGTAGCTCTAAGGGACTTGGATTTTTTGAGGTGGACCATGTCCATTAATTCTGGGTTTGATATGGCTTTGTACGTCAGGCATAGATCGCCTCTGAGTAGGCGGTAAGCAACTGAGTAGAGCTGGACTTTCTTTAGTCGAGCTGCATAGGACATCTGTTTGTAGCCCATGATCCTCTTGGTGAGGTACTTTTGGGGTCTCTTCAGTTGCTGCAGGTGTCGGGTAAGGTACATCCCAAAAGGGGCATTGTATTTAATTATGGGCCTGATGAGTGACGAGTAGAGGGGCACAATGACCTCTCTTGATCTAGATGTGAACCCTTTCGTGATAAGGTGGGCTATATAGAAGGTCTTTCTAACCACTTTGGCAGCGTGATTATCAAAGGAGAGATTACTATCTACGTTGGTCCCCAAATCTCTAATTACTTCATTAGTACTTAATGGATTACCACCTATGTGGTAATTTGTGGACACCTTGTTTTTCCCAAAGGGGATGACTATGCACTTTTTAGCATTTAGCTTGAGGCCGTGGCTCTGGCACCAAGCATCCATCTCTGTGAGACCCTTTTGGAGGATGCTTGTGTCAGCTGGAGATTTGATTATGGACCCCAGTTTGCAGTCATCTGCGAACTTTGTCAGCCATAATCCCCCCGTGTTAGCATGAACCTCAGAGAAGTATATACCGAACAAGAGAGGTCCCAGAACTGAGCCCTGTGGTACGCCACTTGTAACTGGTTTGGATTCGGACATGGCACCTGCAATTCTGACCATGTGGGTTCTATCTCTGAGCCAGATTGCAACCCATCTTGTGATATATGGGTTGATATTTAAGCTGGTAAGCTTATTTATGATGCCCGAGTGGGGTATTGTGTCGAAGGCTTTTGTGAGGTCCAGGTAGGCTGTGTGGACTACCTTGCCCTCATCTATGGCTTTGGTAACTGTTTCAAAGAAATTAACTAGGTTTAAAAGGCAAGATCTGCCCTTAACAAAGCCAAATTGGGTAGGGTCCAGTGTCTGGAGGCTCCCAATGTCTTTGTTTATGAGTTTCATGATAATAAGCTCCATAGCTTTACAGACCAGACTAGTCAGGCTTATGGGGCAATAGTTTCCGGGGTCCGTTGTGGCACCACCTTTGTGGAGTGGGACCACTGTAGCTGTACGTCATTCTTTGGGTACATATCCTGTAGTAAGGCTAAGTTTGAACAGTTACCCAACAATCTCCACTTTGGATATTCATTCATAGATGTTTATTTATTTATTTAATTATACGAGTTCATTGAACGCGATAGCTTTATATGCCAACATTGGCGCTCTTGATCTTTAATATTAGTATTTGAAAGTAGTGCCTTTACTAGGCGTGAGGGCACTTACGTTTAGTTTTCATGACCATTACTTTTTTTAAACTTTTATGAGATTTTTATGAGATGTTAAGTTATATATTAACACTAATAATCATAAATTTAAATATATTCATATTTAGTTCTTATAGTAGGACATTTGGTGTGTTATTACACCATTTTATTATTACACTATTTCACCAACAGATTTTCTTTTTGGATTACCTCTTCCATTATACAATAACTAATGCTTTATTTTATTGAATTTTAACAGCGTGTACTGTAATTTAAATTAAATATGAAGCAGTTAAGAACAACACTTACTTTGAGGTTAACGCTGTTAACTGCATGTAAACGAAAGTCTCTGAAGGCTTTCTAGAGACCTTTAGTGCTTGCAGTTATAGGACATGCCTTTTTAAATGTTTGAACAATTTTAAATTTGAATTGATTGTTTAAGTGTTTAATTGTGTATGATATTATGTGTATATAAGCAGCCTGCAAATGAATTGCTCGCTGTTCTTCTGAGGAAGTTGACGTGATTTTGGTGCAACGAAAAGTGTATGCTTACTAACACACTTTAAGAAGTCTATTTAAATAAAAGTCTTGTGGAATTGGAAGACCTCTCGTCCTGCTGGTTCTCTTTTTCACAGTAAGTTTGAACAGTGACTTAATGTGAGGGTTCAGTTCTTCTTGGAGCTCGTGTAAGACACAGCCTGGGACACCGTCCGGTCCCATAGATGCTGTGTTTTTACTTTGGAGAGGGCAGCTTTCACTTGTGCATCTGTGATGTCAGGGAGGTTACATTCAGTTGGGATAGGCATTTGCTCCTTGGGGGAGAAGTTTGCGCTGAAGCTGTCTGCCAGGATGTTGGCTATGTCTGTAGGTTCTGTATATTTTGTACCGTTATGCAACAATTCAGAGCATATCTGGGAGTTTCCTCCCATGTTCCTGACATAACTAAAGAAGGCCTTGTGATTATCTTTAGTGTCTAGGGCAATATTTCTTTCGAAACTGGCCTTTGATGATTTTATGAGGGATCCAAGTTTCTTGCTAATACGGATCAGAGATGCCTTCCCTTTTTGGGATTTTGCTCTGCCATGTAGTAGCTTCCTCCTTCTGTTGTATAACTTATTTATGGCTGGGGTCCACCAGACCGGTCTCCTGTTTTTGGAGGAGTGAGTCTTGGTTTTATTTGGGATAGCACAATCCATGCATTCCTACAGGTGCTCATAGAATGCATTTGTAAAGGATTCTGTGGATTGAACTGTATTATCCTCTGGCCCAGGGGATTTGAAGGATTCCAACTCAGTCTTGAGAAGTGCAAAGTTGGCTTTTGAGAAATTTTTTACAGTGATTTCCTTGGCTGGGGGTGGGGACGGGATATGGATGCCCAGGGAAATTTGTTTATGGTCTGATCTTACCAATGAGGGGTTTACCTCTGGTGTGGAACATAGAGTCCCCATGTTGGTGATGACCAGGTCCAATATGTTATTCCCTCTTGTGGGAGTGGTGACTAGTTGTTCCATTGCATTACAGTTTATAAATTCAAGGAACCATTGGGTGAGGGTGTTTGGGCTTGAGTAGTTTTCCCAGTCAATGTTTGGGTAGTTGAAGTCACCCAATAACATAGTGTTTGGAGAGACCTTCATATTCTCCAGTGTTCCCAGGAATGCCAAGTGGGGTTCCTGTAACAGGGAGGGTGTTCTGTAGCAGGCTACAAATTGAAAGGCAGTTTTGCCCGCTGTTAGTTGCACATGGATGGTTTCCAATGCTTCGTGCAGTGCCACTAACCTGGAGGTGTAGGTATCGTTGATGAATATAGATACTCCCCCTCCTTTTGTGCTTCGGTCCGAGTTTTGGGGCCAAAACGCATGGTATGAGTTATAACCTGGTAGTGCTGGGGTGCTCTCAGGAGCCTTGAACCAGGTTTCTGTTACTGCACAGACATCGATTTTCTCCATACTGAGGAGAGCCTCGAGTGTGTGCATCTTGAGGTTTAGACTTCTGGCATTGAGTAGCATTACCTTTAGTTTTTTTATCCTTGGGTTGTCTATGGAGGTGGGTTTGTCCTTTGAGCCTTGCCTAAAAAAGGCTCTATGGGGTTGGCAAGAGCCTTGGCCAGTATACGAAAGCCTAAGGGTGACAGGTGCAAGCTGTCCCTAGCAAAGCAACGTGGCTTGTCGAGCATGTCATCCCAGGCTGACAGACACTGGATCCCCTTTGAATGACGCCAATACTTTAGCCAATTGTTGAAACTGATCATTTTGTCTTTATACTGTGGCATCATTCTTGGTGAGGGCAAGATGCTACTCAAGGTCAGGGTCATACCAGCCTGGGCTACAAGGTCAGGGAGCTCCTCTATGTCTCTTTTCATGTAGTCCAGGGAGGTAAGTCTCAGGTCATTCACACCAGCATGGACAATTATGTGATATTAAACATGCCAAGCATTTGGGACAGTCATTTAGATGCTATTTTAGTAAACTCTTATACAAAGTGCAAGCACTTTTTAGGACCATCTTTGACAGCTATCCAGCATCCCTCTGCATGGGTTTGGAACATGGAGGCAATTTTACTATTCGATGATTGAGGACATTATGTGGCTCATTGATTAATGAGTTTTGCTTGGAACATCTTAAAGATACAGTCCCACCTTTTCTCTGTGTACATTTTGTAAATTTTACCTTCAGCAGAGTGCCTGACTGAGCATGCACCAGCTTTGTGGGTGTGTTGCCTGGGGAAGGGCTGCCTAAAGTAAGTTTCAGCTGTCTAGAGAGAGTCATTCTACTTTTTTAGCTGTACTCATAACATCTGTCAGTAGGCTTGCCTGCGGTATTGTATTTTCAGAGAAAAACAGACTCTCAGTGGTTCTATGACCTGACTGCTTCTTAGTGTTACTACTTGTAAAAAGCATTAGTAGTCTGAGTTTCACAAGACTTTTTTTTTTCCTTTTCATCCATTAGTTAGGTTAGCCTAATCATTTTATCACCTCAGTGCTAGCAGTTTTGTAGAAACAAGGCCCAGGCATTATTATTCAGACTTTTACTTTCCTTGTAATTCATATGTTATTTAGTGCTTACTTCTGACTATAGCTAAGTGACTTTACTAGTTCTACTGAGTTTAAATACCTGATGGTCTTTGTCCAGTTGCATCTCAGATGATTGAATAACTATTATACTTGATTGTTGTTTCTATTTTTTTTTAGCTTTTAGATTTTGGTTTTAGTTTGATTTTGCCTTATTCTGGAGACATTTTGTTGTTGATTGTGTGCAGTGTCTCAGTTGTGTATTTTTGTAGCTGTTTTTGATTATGATATCTCATATTTTATAAGTGTTTTACTTTTATTTCAGAACTGGTCTGATGGCTCCTTGCCCTTTTCTTCCAACTTGCCTATTTATGTCTGAATTTCATATCTGTATTTTCTGTAGTTATGTGGACAGATGCTAAAAATAAGCATTTGTAGCCACTATATAGTATAGACTCTTAGCTGGCAATAGTATCTCATCACTGCTTCGGGTGAAATAGCACAACTGAGGTTTGCCATGCTTTACCAATGGTTCCTGTTTGTCATCTCAGGTGGGTTTGCTTGAGTTCTCCTTTGATCCGATACATGGCTCTGTATATGACTCCAAAGTCTAGCTGCAGCCCAGGCTGATGCTCCGTTTGGCTTGTTGCAGGATGTTGATGTTGCATTTGCAATAAAAACATAGCTGGATTAGAACTTTGCCCCTCATCTGAAGGTAGCTGTTATCTTCCTTTGTTATTCAGTGTCCTAGCTAGCAGAGAATTGAGGAAGAAGTAAAAACAAAATAATGGTGCACCACAGCGGAAAATAGATGACTTGTACCCCAAACAATTGCACTGGAAAGACAGGGATACTGCCAAAGTTTATTCATTAATTTTTTTTTTTTTTTCTCAAAAAAATACAGTATTTAAATTGATTTTAACTGTGTGGAAGGAATATTAGCTGAACTGGAAGTTAGTCAGTGTTTGCTGAATTTTGTTATTTGCTAGTAATTACAGGTGTGGGGGTAGTCACATTCTTTGATTTCCTGTCCTTGCCTATTTAAGTGGTACAGTGTGAAATATTTTCTGCTTAAAAACCTCAGCTTTGTCCGGCTAAGAACTTGCTATATTCAACTGGACGTATAAGAGAATTTAAGTACCTTTATCTGCTCTTTTTTTTTCAAAAAATACAGTATTTAAATTGATTTTAACTGTGTGGAAGGAATATTAACTGAACTGGAAGTTTTCACTCTGCTCTTCAGTTAGTCCCACCCACCCTCCATGTTTTGGTTTTGGTGTTAATCTTAGTGGCCTTGCAACTGCCCGCCCCTCTTGTACATTTGTGTTTGGATACTCCTTCTGGGCCCATCTCATTTGCTCACTCAACTGAGTGCAGTGAGATCATATTCTGATTTCAGACACTCCTACTGTGTACAAAGAGAGCATCTGGGAAACAGAAAAAAAAAAAAAAAAAATTAAGTTTTTTTTCTGCCTTTCCTGTTAAGTGGTATAGACTATTTGTAGGCTTCTGAGCCCCCAAGCCCTTCTGTGTTGGAGGGAAGCCTTCTAGCTTAGTTTTTTTTTCTTATAACTAGCCAGTTTTCTAGTTTCATCACTCAAATCTGTTTCTTTGATCTCAGCACTTGTTCAGAAAAAAAAAAAAAATGTCATCTGCTTTTACTGTACTTGTGTTTCTACCTACTTTTTTAACTTTTGCATCATCTTAAAAGTACTCAATTGTATTTATTACTGCTTGGTGTAACTCATTCTAAGCCTTTTGGTTTAAACACTTGGGCTTCGGACCAGTTGTTTTGCACTGAGAGGGTTTGTGGTCTGCACTGTAGTGGCAGAACAGGTAGCTTACATCCTTCTAGGTTGGGAACTGCTGATTGAGGGCTCAGTGTCTGTTATTCTAAAAGTGTATTAATTCTGGTTTAAGCACTTGGGCTTTCAGGCCAGTTATTTTACATTAAGAGGGTTCGTGGTCTGCACTCTTGTGGGAGGAGAGGCTGGACTCTGCCCTTCTGAGCTGGGAATTTCTGGTTGAAGGCTTATAGTGCATGCATATCTGAACTGCTTCTTACTGAAGTTGGTGCGCCTTGTTTGCTGTGGCATAGACTGGATTCAGGCCTGCTGGATCTAGCTTTGTTTGTGTAACTTGAGCACTAATCCAGGCATTCTCTAAAGTACTCAATTGTATTTATTACTGCTTGTCTTTTGGATTAAGCACTTGGGCTTCAGAGCAGTTGTTTTACATTAGGAAGGTTTGTGGCATCCACTGTGGTGGCAGGACAGGTAGCTTTCATCCTTCTAAGTTGGGAACTGCTGATTGAGAGCCCAGTGTCTGTTATTCTTAAAGTGTATTAGTTCTGGTTTAAGCACTTGGGCTTCAGGCCAGTTATTTTACATTAAGAAGGTTTGTGGTCTGCACTCTTGTGGGAGAAGAGGCTGGACTCTGCCCTTCTGAGCTGGGAATTTCTGGTTAAAGGTTTATAGTGCCTGAATATTTGAACTGTATCTTACTGAAATTGGTACACCTTGTTTGCTGTAGCATAGACTAGATCCAGGCCTGCTGAATCTAGCTTTGTTTATATGCTTGTTGTTTGTTTGCTTGTTATTTCCTGGAACGCTAATTCCACCTAATATGCGGCTTCTCAGCTTCTTTGGATCACTAGTGATATCTGCATTGCTTACTGTACTTATTTCCTTGTTTCACTTGAAAGAAAGTTACTGTTTGTCGTTTTGCATTTAAGTTCCCTGTAACACATTGCACTTAAGTTACCTGGCACTTGCTCACTAAAGCAATTATATAAGTCAGCACTAAAAATTAAAAGCACTACACCCTCACTCCCCACTGGCCCTGGTTTTCAATTATTAAGGAATTCCCAATATTATTCTAGCATGTCCAAAGGTCAGTTGTCAATCTCCTCTCTGGTCCAGCTGGTGAATCTGGGAATCTTGAGGCAATGTTACAACTGCCTCATGTACACAGACAACCCTCTCCTCCTCCCAACAAATTCCAACACATGTGAGAGATGCAACCATATAGCCAAACTGGAGGCTAAACTCTCTCAACTCAGTGCTGGCATAACCAGTCAGGAGAAGAAGGAAACCACACTCACTACAATTCCAGTCTCACATAGACCTACCACGATAGCAAACCAAACACATAATCACATAAAAACATACTCGGAGGCTCTAAATAAAGATCTGCCGAAGCAGCAGAGACCTCCAAAGCAGACACCCAAGCAGCCGCTACCCCCAAAACAAAACACGTACAACACATATCTCACAAAGCCAGTGTGCCAAACAGTCACAGCCCTTAAGACTAAACAACACACCTGATACACTTGTAATAGGTGACTCTATCATCAGGCACACTGACGTCCCGCTCACCAGGCTGAACAAGGAGAGGGTCACGGTGAGCAGCCTGTCAGGCGCTAGGATCCGCCACATAACACAAGCACTCAGGTCACTCCAAGGCAAGTACAAATATGACTCAGTCATTGTCCATGCTGGTGTGAATGACCTGAGACGTACCTCCCTGGACTACATGAAAAGAGACATAAAGGAGCTCTCTACGCATGTAGCCCAGGCCGGTATGACCCTGACCTTGAGTAGCATCTTACCCTCACCAAGAATGATGCCACAATATGAAGACAAGATGAACAATTTCAACAATTGGCTTAAGTACTGGTGTCATTCAAAGGGGATCCAATGCCTGTCAGCTTGGGATGATATGCTCGACAAGCCACGATGCTTCGCTAGGAATGGCTTGCACCTGTCATCCCTGGGCTTTCGGATATTGGCAAAGGCTCTTGCTACCCCCATAGTGCCTTTTTTAGGCAAGGCTCAAAAGACAAACCCACCTCCATAGGTATCACAAGGGATAAGAAAATAAGAGTAATGCTACTCAACGCCAGAAGTCTAAACCTCAACATGCACGCACTCGAAACTCTCCTTAGCATGGAGAACATCGATATCTGTGCAGTAACAGAAACCTGGTTCAGGGCTCCTGAGAGCACCCCAGCACTACCAGGTTATACCTCATACCATGCTTTTCGGCCCCAAAACATGGACCGAACCAAAAAAGGAGGGGGAGTATCGATATTCATCAAAGATACCCACACCTCCAGGTTGGTGGCAAAGCACGAAGCATCAGAGACTATCCATGTGCAACTAACAGTGGGTAGTGGGTAACATGGAGACTCTATGCTCCAGACCAGAAGTGTATCCCTCACTGGTAAGATCAGACCATAAACTAATCTCACTGGATATTCACATCCCAACCTCACCCCCTGCCCAGAAAACCACAGTGAAAAACTTCTCTAAAGCAAATTTCACACTCCTCAAAACTGAGGTGGAATCCTTCAAAGCCCCCGGGCCTGTGGAAAATACGGCCCAGACCGCAGAATCCTTTATAAATGCATTCTATGAACACCTTCAGGAATGCATGGATCATGCGATCCCAAATAAAACCAAGACCCAATCCTCCAAAGGCAGACATCCTGTCTGGTGGACCCCAGCCATAAACAAACTATACAATAGAAGGAGGAAGCTACTAAATGATAGAGCAAAATCCTAAAAAGGGAAGACATCACTGATCAGTATTAGCAAAAAACTACGGGCACACATAAAATTGTCTAAGGCCAGCTTCGAGAGAAAAATTGCACAGGACCCTAAGTATAATCACAAGGCTTTCTTTAGTTATGTTAGGAACCTGGGTGGTAATTCCCAGATATGCTCAGAATTAGTCCAAAATGACAAAAAATACACCAAACCCACAGACATTGCCAAGATCCTGGATGACAGGTTCAGCGCAAACTTCTCCCCCCCCCCACCAAAAGGGTGAATATCTATTCCAGCAGAGTGCTGCCCCCCTGACATCTCAGATGCTCAGGTAAGAGCCGCCCTCTCCAAAGCAAAAAACACAGCATCAATGGGACCAGATGGTGTCCTGGGCTGCGTCCTACATGAACTCGAAGAAGAGCTAAACCCAAACATAAAACTACTGTTCAATCTCAGCCTTACTACAGGATATGTGCCCAAAGAGTGGCGTACAGCAACAGTGGTCCCTCTCCATAAAGGTGGTGCCTCAACGGATCCTGGAAACTATCGCCCCATAAGCCTGACTAGCTTGGTCTGCAAAGCTATGGAAAGGATCATCATGGACCACATAAATAAAGATATTAGGGACCTACAAACACTGGATCCTACCCAGTTTGGCTTTGTTAAGGGCAGATCCTGCCTCTTAAACCTGGTTGATTTCTTTGAAACAGTCACCAAGGCCATTGACAAGGGGAAGGTGGTCCACACAGCCTACCTGGACCTCGCAAAAGCCTTCGCTACAATACCCCACTCGGGCATTATAGATAAGCTCACCAGCTTAAATATAAACCCCTATGTCACTAGATGGATTGCAAACTGGCTCAAGGACAGAACCCACATGGTTAGAATTGCTGGAGCCATGTCAGACTCCAAACCAGTTACAAGTGGTGTCCCACAAGGCTCAGTCCTGGGACCTCTCTTGTTCGGTATATATTTCTCGGAGGTACAGGCCAACACGGAAGGACTGTGGCTGACCAAGTTCGCAGATGACTGCAAACTGGGCACCATAATCGACTCTCCAGCTGACACAAGCATCCTCCAAAAGGGCCTCATAGAAACAGACAACTGGTGCCAGAGCCATGGCCTCAAGCTAAATGCCAAAAGTGTATAGTCATCCCTTTGGCAAAACAAAGTGCCCACAAATTACCACATAGGTGGTAATCCATTAAGTACAGAAGAAGTAATTAGGGACCTGGGGACCCAAGTTGATAGCAATCTCTCATTTGACAACCACATGGCCAAAGTGGTTTGAAAAACATTTTATATAGCCCACCTAATCATGAAGGGATTCACATCTAGATCAGGGGAGGTCATCGTGCCTCTTTACTCATCCCTCATCAGGCCCATAATTGAGTACAATGCCCCTTTTTGGATGTACCTTACTAGACACCTGCAGCAACTGGAAAGACCCCAAAAGTACCTCACCAAGAGGATCAAAGGGCTCAAACAGATGCCATATGCTGCCCGGTTAAAGAAACTCCAGCTCTACTCATTGGCATACCGTCTGTTCAGAGGCAATCTGTGCCTGACGTATAAAGCCATGTCCAACCCGGAATTAATGGACATGCTGCACCTCAGAAAATCAAAATCCCATTGAGCTACGCGCTCGAGAGACTTGAACCTCAGCACTGAAATAAATAGGACATGCTGGAGGGACAGATTCATAACCCAGAGGCTCCCTTCACTCTGGAATAAAATCCCAGTCCAGGTTAGGCAGAGTCCCTCATTGACTCTCTTCAAGAGGAATCTTGATGAGAGGATGGGAGATTGTAGGTTTACCCCGGGTATCACTTCTGTGTCACTGTTAGACAGAGGCACAGTATACTAACCTCGAAAAAGGGCATAGCAAAATAAATTTAAAATGGGTGGCGAAAGCCAAACATATTCTGGCTGGGCTTATAAATGCCCCAGGGCAGATAGCCTAGTATGAACCTATGAACCTATAAGCACTTTTGTCCCCTAATCAAAGGACTTCATCAGAACTAAAGCTAATCAAACAGTCCTGAAAAGATACATTGTAAATTCACACAGCAATCACATGTTCCTTTTGATTGTATCAAAATAATCTTGCACTAATTGCTAAAAAGTAATAATTGCTAAGAAACAAAATGTGAAAACATGAAAAATTATGACATAGCCTCCATAAAATTATATATAATACACACACATTTCAAAGCTTTGCAGCCTATAAATTTAAAACACCTCTTATAGATATACTTTTTTTTAATAATTTTAAAGTTTAGAATGTTTAACTTAGGGTATCAAATTAGTTCCTTGTATTCTATCTTTAATTCCCAAATACCACCCCAAAGATTTCAAGGGGCTCCCTCTAATACCATCAACTTAAATTTATTAAAAGCTTGACAAGTTATATCCTACCCATGTTCATAAATTCATTTTCTTATACATTTCTCAAATTTTCCAACTTAATAAGCCCCACATGCCTCGCATATAGCTAAATATACTATCCCATAACTTACACCATTAAAAACATGACCTATCTTAATAGCACTCTCATGATAAATCATTTTCAGCTCATTCCTCTATAATACAAATTTAAACATATTACATATTCATAAGTTCCTGTTTTTTATTATCGAAATTGGCATTGTTAATAATGTTAACTAATTTCTCCAGTCTTTCCTTGATGTTCATATATTTTTATATACAAAACTGTAATTCTCACCAAGTACTGTTTTCACTTTTTCAAGATAGAAGAATATATTTAATTTCACATTTAAATAATTCAAGACCATTGATCTTCCAAAGTTCTCTTCAGTATTTGTTATCATTTTGGTGTAATACCTAGTCCTAAGGAAAATGTTGTACTTCTATACCTTCAAACCCCTCTGTACCCCCAGGTGGGAGATAAGCCTCTGCATCTCTTGAACTTATGTATTTATATCAACCCTGAAATCACCATACCTTGGAGAAAAGGGATTATCCTAAGAAATGGCAGTCTTAGACTGAATATATGTAAGTCCACATTTTTGGTCATTTAGTCTCCACATTCTAAGACTCAGGATTGTGAGTCTCATCATTTCCAGTGGCTACCATAGAAGCTCCTTGCTACTGAAAAGTGTCAGCCTATTTGGTTGACTTTGGCCTCATTGAAGCTCCTGGGGTGCTTAGAATACTCCCAATCACAAAGACAAATAACAGTAGTTGAGTGGTAGCAGCTCAGGTGAAAGTAAAAGATCCCAAACCTTATATCAAAAAGTATGGAGATATTAATGGGGAAGTTCCCTGGTGTCTTGGTCAAAGTTCTGCTTCCACTTTGGATCTTCTCTGAAAAGAGGCCACTGGACTAGTGGGACTAAATCAGTCAACAAAGTAAAAATAATAATAATATAGAGGAATATGTGAGCAGGTCAGTGATGCTTAAGGAATTATTACGTGTACAAGACATGGATACCAAAAAATTCAATTTGAGAGGTGAATCTGCACATCAGTGTAGAAAACACATAATAGTAGGTTAAAATTAGTGACCTGATCATTATTCCTTGTTGAGCTTGGAGCTTTATCTGCTCCATGTTCTACTAGTTACACTAAAAAAATGGGGAAAAAGCTAATTGTTTCACAGGCTTTCACATCCATAAAGCATGTAGCGAGCCCTGTCAGGAAAGCAGTGTAGCACAGTCCCTTTCATTTACACTTAACATCCATGCCTTTTGAGTGGCCAGATTTTTGCAGAATATCCAGATTTTTGCAACAGGTGTTTGGTCTGTTCTTCATAAAGTCTGTGTTTTTTGGACAAATTACTGAGGACTGAATTCATAAAATAATGTTATACATTTAAGTTTAAGACTTGGTATCTTCCAGAAAATGCAGGTGAACACACACCCTGTTATTCTAGTAACTTTCTAAGTTTATAAAAGGAAATCAGGGGCACATTATCAGTGAGGACAGCAGGCAGAAACAAATCTTTTATTCTGCTGCTATTTGCTGGTTATTACTGTCTGATTTTACTGCCTAGCCCAAGATATGACCTTAACAACTTAAGCAGGGGGTGCTTAACAAGGGTGTACTTCATTTTGTTGAAAACTCATTTCACTGAAACTCAGTTGCCTGAGCACAATTCACTGAAAGCTCACTATACTGAAAACTCATTTGACTGAAGCTCATTTCGTTGAAAGTTATATATGGCCTTTTCCCCACTGTAGTGCGATCCTGGACTTAGTAAATAAAGTAAGTGGGGTGTGGGGGGCACAGCCCCTCACACTGGAGGAGTGTGGGGTGCATAGCCCCCCACATAGTTTGGGTATATATTGTCTTCGGGAAAGAGTTATTCATTGGACTTGTAAGTTTGGATTCACTTCAGAAGACTGAAAACCCAGAATCTCAAATCCCATAAGACTGACACCCAAAATCCTGAAAACTCAAAAGACTGAAAACTCAAAAGAGTGAATCCCAAAAGACTGAATCTCAAAAGACTGAAAACACACAGGATGCAAACAATGACTAAATTGCAGTACAAGGATGCAGAGAAACAAAGACAAGACAAACCATATTGCTTTCCACCAAGTATGAGCAGGGGGACAAGCTCCCCTGCACCCTCCATATGGGGGGCTGCGCCTTCCACATACCCTGTTACTTAAATATATCAACTCTGAGATTGCACTTCATTACACTAATGTGAGTTATGTTGTAGTATAACAAGTTAGAAGGGAATATTACAGGCAGTCATGAAACATGTAATGGTATGTTTGCCATTTTGTTCTGTGGAGTGCAATCTTGTAGTTGATATATTTAAGCAGCAGGGGGTGTGGGGGTGTAGTCCCCCCACATGGGGGTGTAGGGCGGCTTGGCCCCAGTCATACTTAGTGGAAAGTAATATGGTTTGTCTTGTCTTTGTTTTTCTGTATCCTGATACTGGAATATAGTTAGTTTGTATCCTGTGTGTATTCAGTCTTTTGAGATTCACTCTTTTGAGTTTTCAGTCTTTTGGGCTTTCAAGATTTTGAGTGTCAGTCTTATGGGATTCGAGATTGTGGGTTTTCAGTCTCCTGAAGTGAATACAACTGAATATCTGAATGCAGAAATCTTTTAGCAGTAAGTAAACCCTTTATTGAAAACATATTCTACTTTATAGAAAATTGATTTCTTTTGCCTTTGCAGTTTATATTTGCGTGACATTTTGTGGCCTTAGTTTTCAAAACAGTCTAATGTGGAAGCTATATAATGCTAACACTAATGACTGATTTTGCTAAGTTTTACTCTCTAGGATTATGTTTTATTATTCATAATATATAAGATAAAACTGCATGTCATAACTGAGCAGTGAATTCTGGCTCATATTCATGGCCACTGTCTTCATTTCTTATGTAGTGTGGGAGTGATTCATCTACTGAATCAACACATTATAAATATATACAGACACTGTCAGATGCACTCCTGCCTGCAGAGACTGCAGTATGCACCATGAATGACTGTGAAGTACTGACACCTGAGTTCTTTCTAGCTAGCATTCAAAGAAACTGACTCCAGTAATGACAAAGAGAGATCTATTTTGTGCAGAAATGAAAATTCTTCTTTATTGTTCCAGGTCAGGTACATTTCTAGTTAGCTAGTTCCCAGCACAACAACTTATTACAAGAGGAAACATGAACCCAGACTCCAAGTACGGGTAGGCACATTCAAGAACGAACCTTACAGGCACTGCTTGCTGAGCACATGAAATGAGTGGTGCATGCTTTCCCTGCACGGCATCTGCATTCCAGTGACAAAAACAATATGCAACTCACATTCTTCATGTACACAGATTTACATGACCCACATGCACAGAGCAGAGGGTACACTTTTATCAAACAGTACACAATTCTATCCCTTCTGATGTATGTGCTTACAATGATGATATATATCCCTAAATCAACATCTTCCATATTTATTCATGGTTTGCATTCCGTTCTATACTTAGACCTATTTTTGTAACACTGTTACTGTTCTCTTTTAAGTTCTTTGTTTACATTGTTTGTTGTACATGGTAAGCACATTAAATCTAGATGCATCTGTATACAGACTGAGAGAGTAAATGTTGCTATACAGTTAGTAGTCTTATATAACAGCATTAATATTGTATCATTTGCTGCCTCTGCATGATACTGTATTATGTCTGAATACCTGGATTAGCGCCATTATCTTTAATTTTGTGAAATATTACACAGTAAACTATTTCATCCAACTAATCTGTATTGCTATTACTACAAGCCTGTTATGAAAATATAAATGGATACTCTTTTTTAATACAACTACATTTTTCTTTTGTTAATCTAGTTTTTCTGCCTGCATATGTACAGGTATATTCTGATTGTAGATAGAATAAGTATGTATATTACCTGACAGCTATGGAGGTGTATGCAGTACACTCCACATCTGAGCACACATCTGTAAAATAACAGGACAGCTGTATGCATTGCACTGCCGGGTATATACATGGATTTCATAATTTATTTCCTTCAGTTTCAGTAACTGCAGGCATGAACAGTACACAGCATCTCTGAAGTGCATGCTGTGCATGCATACAACATGCAATGCTATCCTCCCCCGAAGCAGCAGAACACGTGAGGAGCCCATAGGTGAACACATTGCACAGACTGCACTAAATGTCAGCAGTGCACTCTTTGCAGGTTATCTGCAGATAAGGTAATCAGGGCTGACTAAGTACTGTATCAGCATTATTGAGCACAGGATGGACAGCTGAGCTGCATTATGTACCTAGTCAATAGTGCACAAGGTGTTAGGAGTGCATAATTAATTTAAGTTAGGGTGTGACAGAATGGCAAAACTGTGCACCCAACAAGGCACTAGCACTCATGATACCTGCTAGAACAATGCAGTTCATAGTGAGCTCTACAGAAGGCACTAATGAAGATAGGAATGCATGATATCATGGTGCACAGGCCAGAAATACTGCATACCTACCATCTCTAGAAGGCAGATGGTGTGTGAGGGACTTACTACCCATATGTAATGTACATTGCACAGTTGCATTGCACATCTGACCTCTTGATAGTAACTTAATGTCAACACATCCTAACTTTGGGTTCATAACAGCATCATGCAATGTATAGGATAACAGTAGGACATGATGTTGACTGCTGAGGTTAGGCCAGTGTACAGGAATGCACAGCACTTTTCATAAATGTATGAGACTACATTGCTTATAATTAGCCATTCCTGCATAGCACCTGTAGACCCATGTGTCACATTTGGACTTCTTAATTTGCAATCAAAACCATGTAGCTCATCACAGCAGCAAGTTATGGGTGGTACTGTGTATACTGGTACTGTTATGTAGCTACACTGTTGCCACTGCCATGGCATAAATTTATGGGAAGCTGTAACATAAGTATATTGACTTTCTGCGTGAAGTATGCTTGCATAGATGTGAGTACATGTACACATAGGAGTGTGTGTGCATGTGTGTGTGTGTGTGTGTGTGTGTGTGTGTGTGTGTGTGTGTGTGTGTGTGTGTGATGTGTGGGTGGGATGAGGCTTATGCATACATTAACACTGCACCACTGAGGGGTTAGCTTTCTTTGTTTCCACAAGAAAATAATACACTCCTTTGCTATAGCTCTTCATCAGGCAGTACTTGTACTTTGTATAACTGAAATGTGCCTTCACTTTTATTCAAACCAACTTGCCCATTTTAATAAACATTATGCACTATGTGCTGTTTTTGCTCACAGAAAAATACTCTTTTAAATTCCTCCTGCACAGTTCTGTTTACTCCATGTTTGCCTTTCCCCAAATTTTACAGCATATTAGTCCTGCATGTTGTGAACTGTCTGTAAATGTGACTTCCTAGTCATTAGTCTGCATATTTATGTCATTTCATTCAACTGCTGTCAATATTTACATTCTTATGAGTTTTGAAGAGACCGTGGCATGTTTGTGTAGTACGTTCTATTGTTCCACTAAGTAATAAACACATCAGTGCCAGCACGTGATTTCATGCAGAGGCAATGGTTGATTAGATAAAAAATATTAATAAGCACATATCTGCTAAATGCTGACTGCTATAAAAGTATTTCTTGCCTAGTTTGTGCATGTCTTACTCTGGCAGTGTATCACTGACAACTCACCTTAGAATTAGGAATTATTTATTCTAACCTGCAAGAGCCCTCTACTCAGGTCTCATTCAGTGTCTGTTTTAGTATTGCTAACATAGAGTGGATGAGTCACATAGCCATCATTAACAAGGCAGCAATGCTAAACTCAGGACCACTATTTCATTCTTGTAACATGACCTGCATGTCTGATGACTCCTGAAAAAATGCCTCCTGAAATCATTACCAAAATATCAAATGTCACAATTATTTCTAACTGTTACCCATGTCAGTCATATCAGGCCTTGTTAAGTATGCATTTTTCCCTCTCTTGGCCCTATATGTCCACCTTTACCAGAACATCAATTCAATTGTTTTTCTTTTCTTGCAGTGTTTTTTGCTGAGCACAGCATGAGGCTTGTGCTGCATCCTGGTGTTCTGTGTTTGCATGAGTGTGGACCATGCAGCCTAAGGAAAGCCGCAATGGTACACGAAACTGCTCCTGTCAGCTCTCTAAGCTGGCTTCTACAGAGGAGGAGGAGGAGATATTGTTTAGTACTGAAAATCAGGAGTACAGATCTAAGGGAGAGGATAATCAATATTAGACATACTTACTACACTCTTTCGTGTGATGTGCTCTTTTTCTGTTAACTCATTCGAGTAATACATACTGATGAGAAAGCACAGTAAAATCTTACCATAACAGTATATGTCTTTCTTTTCACTGTTGCAGTATCCTAAACAGGAGGTATCTCCTGTCTACAGCAGCCTGACGCTTGGCCAGTATACAAAAGCCTATTGATCTTGTATTTTGCTCCCCACACAGAACGTATGACATAAAAGGGGCATACAGAAGAAGCTACCCAGAACTTAATTACTTCAGAAGAGAATAGCCTGCATAGAACAAAGGAGTCCATGCACATCCAGACGCAAAAAAATGCAGAAGAAAAAGAGGAAACCATCAGCCAGAAGGGAATCTAAAACAAAAAACAGAACAAACAAGAGGGGGCTGGAGGGAGAGAATGCATACTGTAACAGCAAAGAAAAGGACATATACTGTTATGGCAAGATTTTACACAACTGTACTATGTCCTTCTATATCACTGTTGCAGTATCCTAAACATAAGGGATGGTAAAAAAGCTCAAAAAAATTGGGTTGGGAGTGTGACCTAATGGTTAAGGTGTTTACCTTACAAACACAAGGTACAGGGTTCAAGTCTCCCAAGGGATAATTGGCTAGGCTTAAAATGGCTTGCAAGGGCAGTTAGCTTAGTACTGATCTATGAATCTATAAGTGGAAGGCTGAGAAGAACCCTCATCAAACCCACATAATATGGTTTCAGCCAAACCTACTTATAATGCTTAGTAAATGTATGCACCAAAGACCAAATAGCAGCTTCAAGGATGGAATTGGTGTCCAACTCCTTAAAGAAGGCACCAGAAGAGGTAGTAGGCCTAGTGGAATGAGCTTTTACAGAATAATAGATTTACCATAAAAAGTAAATGACCTTAGATATCCAGGAAGAAGTGGTTTGCTTAGATGCAGCAAAACCCAATATCCTGGGGTAAAAAGAAACAAAAACCTGATCAGACTTATGAATGACCTTAGTTATATCCAAATAGTACCGGAGCTGTCTGTGCAAATCTGAGGTATGCAGAACCCTCTCAATAACAGACTGAGGAGAAGGGAAAAATGAAGAGAGTTGTACTGACTGATTCACAGACAGCTCATTTACTACCTTGGGCATAAAAGAAGCATTAGTATGAATGGACAGCCTGTCCCTCTGAAAAAAACAAAAAAGGAGGAATGGCCATAAGGACCTGGAACTTGGAAACCCTCCTAGCAGAAGTAAGAGTCAGCAGAAAAGCAGTCTTCCAGGTACAATGTTGCAAACAAGTAGAATTTGCAGACTCAAAAGGAGCCTGAGTCCATTTTTCCAAAACAAAAGTAAGGTCCCAAGGAGGAGGAATGGGTTTCCTTGGAGGCCTAATATGCAGGACACCTTTAAGAAATTGTTTGACCTCAAAACAAGAAGTCAAAAGAGGATTCAAAGGCAGACAAACAGAGATGGCTGTCAAATGGACCTTCACAGAAGAATAGGTCAGGCCAGACTGGAACAACTCACACAATTAAGACAGGACCAGAGGGGCACTGGAAAAAGGTTCTGGTTAAGAGTATGGCACCAGACAGAAATTCTTTTCCATTTGGACATATAAGATTTTCTGGTTGAGGGTTCCTTGCCTCCTGTAAAACCTTGAGCACATCCTCAGAAAAGAGGTGCCTGAAAGGGATCAAAATCCTATCACCCACAGTGTCAGTGAGGAGTGGACAAGTGAGGATGGATGAGAGACCCCTTGTCCCGAGTGAGGAGATCCAATTGGTGAGGCAACTTGTGCTGATTGCCCCTGGCCAGATGCATAAAGAAAGGGGAACCAGACCTGTCTTAGTGAAAAGGGAATCACTAGCAAGATTTTTGGGGAGTCCAGCTAAATCTTCTGCAGGAATCTTGGAAGTAGAAGAAGAGGAGGGAAAGTATAAAGAAACATTCCCTTTAAAGGAAAAGAAGGGCCATCCATCTTCCAAGCCAGATGGCATGGCACTCCTGAACAGAAGAGAAGAAGATGTCTGTTCAGAGGGGAGGCAAAAAGATCTACCTGAGGAATACCTTACTGATGGATAAAGTCCAGAAACACGTCTCTGTGAAGCATCCATTCATGAGCCTGTGTTTTGGACCTGCTCAGAGAGTCTGCCACTAGATTGTGTTCTGAAGGAATGTATACTGCCTGAAGAGTTAACTGATAACTGAGAGCCTCCTCTCAAGCCTGAAGAACCATCGTGCTGAGGAGGTAAGATTTTGTGTCTCCCTGTTTGTTGACATACCACATCACTGTAGTGTTGCTGTGTATACCTTCAATGGGCCTGGAGAGAACAAGGGCTAGAATCAGAGCTGGCATCTCTTTGATGTTGATATGGTCTGACTTCTGATGGGGAGGTTAGAGACTCTGAACTTTCAGATGGCCAAAAGAAGCCTCCACCTCATGTCTGAAGCATTGGAGAACAGTTCTTAAGAAGAGACTGAAGGCTGAAAGGGCCGACCTAGGGTGAGAGCAAACTGTTGAATTCACCACTTCAATTCCTTCCTTAGACAGGGAAGGAAAGGTACACTGAAATCCAGAGGGTGACAATGCTGCAGCCAAACAATCTTGAGGTATCATTGAAGGTTCTGCATATGCAATCTGACAAAAGGAAGCATTGGAATAGAAGAGTTCATGAATCCAAGGGCCTGAAGAAACTCCCTGGCTGGCATAGCAGTCAGAGGAAGAAGAGAATGAAAAAAGGCTGTCAATGACAAAACTTTTGGAGGTGGATGAAAGGCCAACATTGGCACTGTCTGAAACCTGCATCCCAGATACACATGATCTTGAGATGGAGTCAGGGCAGACTTTTGGAAGTTGATAGTTTACCCTAGAGTTTGAGGAAGAGAGATGGTAGACTCCAGATCCTGTAACAGGTGACTGGGAGAAGGTGCCTGAAACAACAGGTCATTTAGACAAGGAAACTTTTGAATGCCTTGGAGCCTGCAGAAAGCAATCACAGGAGCTAGGCATTTTGCGAATACCCTTATGATGATAGAGAGGCCAAAGGTTAAAGCAGAGAACTGAAAATGAAAGGAAGACACAAAGAAATGTAAAAACCTCCCAAAAAGAAGGTGAATAGGGATATGAAGGTAAGCATTTTTCAGATCCAAAGACACAAAAAAGCCTGGGGTAGTAAAAGAGGAAACAGGGTTTGAAGAGTAAGCATTTGAAAAGAGGGGCTCTTGAGAAAGGTGTTGAGCTGGGAGAGATCCAGAATAGGTCTCCAAGTGCCCTCCTTTTGAGGAACCAGGAACATCCTGGAAAAAAAAAAAACTTTCCCACTTGGTAGGGGAGGGGGGGGGTCGGGTTGAATGGTTCCTTTGTTCATCAGGGACCCTAGAATCTCTGGAAAATAAAAAAAAGTTGTTCTAGAGGAGGTTGAGGAATCCCTGAAAAAGGAGGAAGAAACTTTCATACCATGATGTAACCCTGATGGATGATAGAAAGAACCCAAGAGTCTGAAATAATGAAATGCCAATTTGGAAGACAAAGGGAAAGATGAAGGGGACAAAGGAACCTGGTCTAAAAGAAGGGAGGATGAATTGTCAAAGAGAAACAGGCTTATCAAATAAAGGATGCTTCTGGGCCATGGAAATCTGAGAAGCTTTAGCAGAGGGGGCCTGCCTACCACCCTTTCTGCCCTTGGAGGCCCAGCAGGGTTGCCTGTGAACAAAAGCAGATCTAGAAGGATAATTCCTCTGGAACGTAGGAATAAGAGAGACAAAAATATGTTTAAGGTCCTGCAAGGCTTTGCCTTTTTCCTTGAAGAGACAAACATGTCAGCAGCAGTCACAAAAGATGTTTATTATCCAAAGGAGCATCCACCAACTTTGCCTTAATGTCCTCAGGCTGACATTGGAGACGAAGCCAAGAATAATACCTCATGACAGACTCAAAAGCCATAGTCCTGGAAGAGCCATGAGCAGCATCATAGCTAATCTTAAGAGAGTGGCAAGCAACTTGAGAAGCAGAAAATAGATAAGGTACAGAATTTGCCTTCAGAATCAGGGAGTTCAGAAATAACCTGACAAGCCTGAGCATATCTGGTCATATGGGTTTGGTAACTAACAGCCCTAAAGGCCAAAGTAGAAGCAGTGTAAACCTTCTTACCAATCCTCTCCATTGTCCTACTATCCTTATCAGAAGGCAAAAGTCTGGAAGAGGGCAAAAGCTTAGAAGGTTTATCAGAAGAGACTGACACCACAGCAGGATCAGCAGAAGGACATTTAAATAGAAATTGATGATCCTTAAGAACCTTAAAGAACCTATCAGGTTTCTTAGGGGCAGGAGAATGAGAATCATGATACTTGGAAACAGCAATGAATGTATCTAACAAGGCAGCCAACACAGGAGGAACTGCCAGTGGTTTAGAAGTATCCACCTGAAGCAGTGATATATTGTCTGAACATCAGACACTTAGGAAGAATCACAATCAAAGTACTTCATCATCCTGGCAATTGTGTCCACAAGGGGCAATTCCTGAAAATGAGACTCAAGGCTAATAGACTCCTTTTTATCAGAACCATAAGCCAAAGGTGAAGGCATCTGTGAAGAACAGGACAAAGACCCCTCATCAGGCACTGAATCCTCATCCAAGGAATCTGGTTCCCTAAGCCATTTAGAAGGGGTAGAGGTCCAAGGAGGAGTGGGTACCGAAGCCCCTTGAGGAGGCATCAGGGCCATCAAGGCAGAAAACAAGCCCTGAGCAAACTCTTTCCATTCCTTTAGGATAGACCAAAACATGTTTCAGTTTTTGTCTTTTCTTGGAAGGGACATTAATCCTAACAAATACTAGACATTCTGACCCTTATTGAGATTCAGTAAGAGAGCCCAGAACCTCCTCCATGACCAATATTTGCAGAATCCCTCTAGGACCCACCAAAATAATCAACCATGGTTCCCACTCGATGTCCAGAGCAGACACCTACAAAGCTTCAGAGGACATGCAAAAAGAGGGATCTGTGTTGGTCTCCATCAGGGCTGTGACAGAGGAATCTGATGTAGCCGCTGCATGACCTACAGAGCTATTACCCACTTCTAGAGGGACATCCAGTGGAGGCTGTACAGCTAAAGAATCCAGCTGAGACTTCTTGGCTTTCTTCTTACCTAGTGGAAGTATCTCAATGTTAAAGGATTTTCCCATGGTACCTTGGGCTAACTGTTTAAGCCACTGGTTTTCAAGATAAATGGCCAGGGAAAGCAAATGGCTTTTGGGTGTCTTAGGCACAAATGACTTACAGATACTACAAGAGGTATGGTCGTGGGAAGCACCTTAACAAAAAAGACACTGTTCATGACAATCCTTATGGGGAATCTCCCTCCCAAACTGACATTTTCCCTTCTTGGATGACATGAACTATAGGTAGCAAAATAAAATACAAGACCAAGAAAAGTAAAAAAAAAAAAAAAAAAAAAAAAACCCCAATGGGGCACCTATCTGGTGGCTAAGTATTCAGTACAGCAACAAAGTGTTTAGCCCAACTAGCAAAAATGGTGTTTGAACTGGTGGCAAAAAAGTTCTGGGTAGCTGCATCCATACGTCTCTTTTATACTCTGCACTCTGTGAGGGGAGCATAAATGTGACATACAGCGCATACACGATCATTAGGCTTTCGTATAGTGGCTGAGCCTGGGCTGCCTTGGTGAGAGATCCGTTCTGTTTAGAATATTGCAACAGTGATACAGAAGGACATCTAGAAAAGAGGAAAGGCTAAGGGAGCTTAGTGGTGCAGAACAAAGTGTTAACAGTTACGTTATTCTGATAGCAAAACACAAGAAAGTTTATTAGTATGTCAGCCTCATGTCTAATAAAAATTAACTTGTTTCAAAACAGTTCTGGAGTGCATGTGACAAGAGTTATGAACAGACACATCTGAAGGAGACAAAATATTCCAATAGACATTAAATTTGCTACATGACACGTGTGTGCTGAGATGCCTGTTTAGTATGGACAATAACAAAAATGTATTGTAGAAGGAATATATGTTAGATGTAGACATAGCACTAAACTGAAGCACAGAAACGCACGCGTGCATGCACACATAAACACACACACCACACACATACACACACACACACACGCACACACACACACACACACACACACACACGCACACACGCACACACGCACGCACACACACGCACACACACACACACACACACACACACACACACGCACACGCACACACGCACACACACACACACACGCACGCACACACACACACACACACACACACACACACGCACACACGCACACGCACACACACACACACGCACACACGCACACACACACACACACACACACACACACACACACACACACACACACACACACACACACACACACACACACACACACAAAGCATAGGAGAAGAAAATCAACTTTTTAAATCAATGGGATGTAAAACTCACTGCCTTACTGCACGTTTCACATTCCAATTCATCATAGCTGTTCTGGGTGTTCTGCTTTGAGGCAGTATCTTGAATTATGAAGTACCGGGAATTTAATCATAAACAGCAATTAGCCCATCTATATGTTATGAAGGGAAGGCCACAGTAGAGTTTAGGAAGACATTCACTTACTGCAGAGTCTGTCAATGTCCCAGGCAGAGCCTTGACTCTGAGTGGAAAATAGACAGAAGAGAAATACGATGGTGTTTTATTCAAACACTACACAACTGTTGTATTTTTCATTTTTATTAATTCATTTGTAACAAAAGATGAGGTCACAGCAGATATGATAAAAATGTTGGGTGAGATGGCTCTTGAGGGTACTCATAGTGTGGAGAGAAAAGCATATCCCAGATGGCTGGAGAATAAGCATACTAGTACCAGTGTTCAAGAACCAAGGGGACATTCACAACTGTGGGAAGTACAGAGGTATCTAACTCCTGTCACATTGCATGAAAGTTCTGGTAAGGGTGATTGATAATGGAATATGCAGAGTAGTAGAAAGTGAGATGGTAGATAAGCAGTTCAGATTCAGATCAGAATGCAGCACCACTGACCTGATACTTGCTGTGAAACAGATGGTTGAGAAGAAGCTAGAGATAAGGAAAGAGTCCAATTGGGCATTCCTAGACTTGGAGAAACTATATGACAAGGTCCCAAGAAAGCTGATTTGGGCAATCCTGTAGTGGATCGAAGTCCTGGAAACACTGATAGAATTAGTGCAGGATATTTACAAGGGCCAAATGATTCAAGTATGAACAGTGTTTGGTCTCACAGAGGCACTCCCAGTGGAAGCTCTGAGCCCACTTCTGTTCATATTGGTGATGGACTACATTAGCAAATAGATTGGAAGGAACACATCAACAAAATTGCTGTATGCGGGTAACATGGTATTACAGACAGATTCTGAGGAAGAACTTCAGCAAAGGATAGGGGAATGCAATGCAAAACAGAAGGCACATGGAATTTAACTGAGTACAGATAAGACAAGTTGTAATGGCAGCAAATAGGGGAAATCAGAAGACGATGAGAACTGAGATAGAAGGGAAGATAGTAGAAGAGGGTAACACCTTCAAGTATCTGGGAAGGGTGGTTGCGGAGAAAGGAAGTCTGAATGAAGAGGTCAAGGCAGGAATCATAGGGACTGCAGCCAACTGGCCTAGAATGGCAGGGGTGGTGTATGATAAAAAAATGCCAAAAAAGCTGAAAAAGTAAGGTGCACAAAACAGTGATATGACCAGTACTATTGTATGATACAGAAATCTGGGTAGTACAGGCAAGACAGTTGAAGAAGGTAGAGGTGATGGAATGAAGTGCCTGAGATGAGTGGTAGGATGCACACTGTGGGGCAGATGAAGAAATGAGGATATCAGAGTAGGTGCCAAAGTAGCCCCAGTTGCAGAAAGGTCAAAGAGAGCTGATTACAGTGGTTCAGGCATATGTACATAAAAGCAGAAGACAATCTGATGAAGAAGATTTCGGAATGGCAAGAAGACAAGGGGAAAAAAGGGCATCCAGCAAAGAGATGAATGGATTGTGTGAGAGAAGACCTGTGACAGTCAGGCATGAGTCTTGAAGAAGTTAAGACAATGGCATCAGTAGAGAGGAAATGATGACAGTTGACATGACCCCCCTGACCACATGTAGAAAATGGGGAAAAGGGGGATGATGATGATGATGATGGTGATATGTAACAAAAGAGTTTTATAGTGATAAGTACACTGCTTGGGCTGTATTTCTCTTACTTCAGCCACTGGAGTTTGTACAAGATGCTTCTCCCGAACTGTCATATGTTTGCCATTTTTTTGTTTTAGTTCTACTTTTGCTTCAGAAACATGGGGCATACAACATAAAATGAATCTCTTCATGACATTTGCAATGACTTCTGCATGGGTCTATATTCCCTAGATATAGGTATGATATTGTGGTAGACACATTAAATAGGGCTATAAAGGTGGCTGGTGAGTGGCCTGGTTGGGAAATCAGGTCAGTCTCTGCATTGTGAGCAACAGAAGTTTAGATCAAGTGTTATGAAGGGAAGACCACACAAGACTCATGCTTGACTGTCACAGGTCTTCTCTCACAACTTTACCCCTCTCTCCCTTCCCAAAGGACCTATCACATTAACAGTAGATTGCCAGACACCCAGCATTACTGCTGCACAGGTTAAAACAGCACTGTCCAAGGCCAAGAATACAGTTTCTATGGGACCTGACAATATCCCTGGCTGTGTTCTACATGAACTACAGAGTGAACTGGCACCTCACCTGTGCGTCCTATTCAATCACAGCATCACGTCAGGCTTTGTCCCTACTGAAACGTGCACTGCTACAGTCATCCCTCTCCACAAAGGAGGAGCAACTACAGACCCTGGGAACTATCACCCCATTAGCCTAATGAGTCTGATATGCAAAGCTATGGAATGCATCATCATGGACCTAATAAACAAGGATATAGGGAATCTCCAAACTCTGGATCCCACACAGTTTGGTTTTGTGAAGGGTAGATCATGCCTGCTCAACTTGGTCAACTTCTTTGAGTCAGTCACCAGAGCTGTGGATGAAGGCAAGGTGGTTCACACAACCTACCTTGATCTGGCCAAGGTCTTTGATACCATTCCCCACTCAGAAATCATAGAAAAACTCAGTAAGCTAGGCATCAACACCTATATCACTAGGTGGGATGCAAACTGGCTCACAGATAGAACCCACAGTGTGAAAGTAGCTGACTCCAAGTCAGACTGCTGACCAGTCACTAGTGGAGTCCCACAGGGTTCAGTCCTGGATCCTCTCCTGTTTGGTATATACTTCTCTGAAGTCCCGGCTAACACGAAGGGACTCTGGCTGACAAAGTTCACAGATGTTGCAAGTTGGGAGCTATTATTAACTCCCCAAGTGATGTTCACATCCTACAGAAAGGGCTCACTGAGACCAACGACTGGTGTCAGAACCATGGCCTTAAGGTCATTGCCAAAAAATGTGTCATCATCCCCTTTGGGAAAAACCCAGTTCCCATGAATTACCACATCGATGGTAGCCCACTGAACACAGAAGGCATTTTAAGAGATCTGGGAACACAGGTTGACAGCAACCTCTCTTTCGACCACCACGTTGCCACTGTGGTCAGAAAGTCCTTCTGTAGCACATCTCATTACTAAGGGTTTTGCTTCCAGGAAGAAAGAGGTCATTGTCTCCCTCTGCTCTTCCCTCATTAGGCCAATCATCGAGTACAATGCCCCATTTGGCATGTACCTCACTAGACACCTGCAACAACTGGAGAGGCCACAAAAGTACCTCACAAAGAGGATTCTAGGCTTTAAACACGTGTCCTTCTTGGACAGACTCAAAAAACTCCAACTATTCTCTGTCTCATATCGCCTACATAGAGGTGATCTCTGATTGACTTACAAAGTCATGTCTGACCCAGCTTTGTTAGAAATGCTACATCTAAAGAAATCCCAATCCCTCCACACCCCACACTCCACAGACCTCAACCTCATTACCACAATCAACAGAACGCACTGGAGGGACAGGTTTATAACCCAGAGACTGCCCATGCTATGGGATAGGCTTCCCATACATGTCAAACAGAGCACCTCACTGGCCCTCTTCAAGAGAAATCTTGATGAGTGGATGGGAAATAGAAAATTCACCCCGGGGATCACTCCAGTGGCTCTACTTGGCAGAGGCACTGGGAACTAAGGTCTGGTGTCACAATGCTATTGTAATCCTATGGGCCAGTCTTGTAAAGGCTCCAGGGCCATTAGCCTGAGACACACCTATGAACCTATGAACATCTAAGTGTTAAGACAGGCACTAACACTTGCATATTGTATCTACAAGAGTGCATTATTAGGGTTTGGGATGACAACTAGAGGCGTGTCTAAGACTTATCCATGACACTGTCACATGTAATATGCTGGACAGTAAATCAGATGTGAGGCATACTCAGTACTGTTCAAAGTGTGCAGAGATACAAATATATCAATTTATAATGATAAACTGGTAACCAGTTAATAATCCATGGTATTATCTCATGCAAAACCAGCTACTTGAAGTACCTGTATACTATACTTCATTAAAATGTTATAAAAACAGATAGGTAAAAATACCTTGCCTTATATTTGTCTTTTTAATTGTATAAACCCTACTAGAAAATGTTTATTTTTACAGATGGCCTGGGAGCTTTGGAATTGCTATTTGACTAATATAATGTCTTACAGTTTGCATGAAGAGTTTGTAAGATTCTGTGTCTGACCTACAGGTTAAAGGTTACTTAAGCAATACACCACAGAAGACAGTGGGTCATTCATGTCTTGCTCACAGTGGGGAACTGTTTAGTTAGGCAGTGGAGTCTATAACTAAATTACACCTCCCTATTGTGAGTAAAAACATGAATTACCCATGACCCTGCTATGGTGTATTTGTATTATACAATGGCATTATTCTTTTAAAATAAACATCTTACCTTTTTAAAATAACATCAGTGTATACAGCAAACTGCATGCTTTATCTGACTTCCTGTGCTTATGCGAGTCTGGAGGGATGGGCTAGGATATATTGCACATCACTTTCCATTGTATGTGGCTATATATTCACAGCATGATGATGAATTATACCTGCTGCAAGTGTAAGAATTGCAATATGAAAATGCAGTAGAAGATGTTTTTCTAACTGCAAGATGGGCACGATATACTGCAAAGCAAATGAAGTGGCCATGTGACTGATGTTCAATGTACTGCTGTTTGGCACTCAACAAGTATGAATATTATTGTGCAGCTTTAAAAAAGTAGCAACGTTTTTGCAAAAATATCAAAGCATATTTTGCAAGGCACTTTGCCTTACACTCCTGACGTGAGGGGGCCTATACCCTTGTGAGTTATAGATCCCAACTTCAGGATCACTGTACCTCAGAGAAATAGTAATTCTCCAACATACTGTAATCTTAGTATATAATTAAGGCACTGGCACTTTATTGTTTGTATCTTTGAGTGTTAAACGGTTATATGTCAAAGTTTTGATTTTCTTCCAAATGGAGCACATTATTTAATAACAAAAATGATTTATTTTTAGGAGGATTGTATTTAAACCAGATGAAAAGGCTGGATTAGTTTTGGTGAGTATTGCTGAGAAAAAGTTGTGGCACTAAATTTTAAACTGTTGACCGTGACCTATGTTATCTTTCTGTGAGGCTACAGAACTCATTGTTTGGAGTAACAGCTTTCACTTTAAGACTGGAATACAAAGAACTTCAGTGGGAGGTAAAACTTTGTCATCATAAAAATGCAACTAAGTTTGTTCATGCAATAAGCTACAGAGTTAGACAGTTTTGTGCAAGGATGGTAAGTAATGAATGAGCAAAATGTTACTTCAGTTGTGAAGCAAATGATCCATAGTTAACTCTGTGGGTACCAGGTATCATATACAACTTTATGGGTACCAGCTATCATATAAAACACTGTGGGAACCTAATATCATATATGGTATCAGGCAGATGCTTACCCTGTTATCTAGAAGAAAATACATTTCTAGTACTTCAGTACTGCTGCAAGGTTTGTAAACGATGGCCTTACGAGTAGTATTAATTTTTATAAGTAAACATCTGATTTACTCAGTTACTACAGTTCAACATAGCCTGACTTCAAAAGTGTGGCCAGAATTAAGTTCTAAATTGCTATCCCATCCCCCCACCACTGCTGCTTCCCTCATGTGGCATACATTACCTGTCATTTTGGTTACAATGTGTAGTTGTAAAAAAGTCCCAACATACAGGCAAAGTTTAAGTGCTCTTGTTATTTATTTGCATAAAAGAGATTTTGGGAGCTTGCTTAAGTATAAGTCATAGACTTCATCTCTGCAAACAGTGTTGTATTGTTTGTTTTTATATATTAGCTCTTAAGACAGTTTGCTGTTGAGAAATTGATATGATTATAAGTCATCAAAGGCAGCTGGCTTTAACTTTAATGTTGAATTACAGAAATTGCTTTTAAATGGGAATGAACATGTGGAACTTAAGCAGCCTTATATTTGTGGATTCTGCTGCCATTAATTTTTTTTTTAATTATGATTTAATTTGAGAAGCAGAATTGTCAAAAGGCCTCACGATAGGCAGATTGAGAGGAATTCTGTAGTGCAGATAAGAATTGCTTATCATGGTTTTGTAAAATACAGATAACATACTTTAACAAACCAAAAATAATAAATCAGCTTTAAAATGCACCATAATGGCACACAGCGACATAATTTAGTACAGATCCAGTTTTCCCAAAGATAAAATTCAAAACATTTAATTCACAAGGTATCATCCAGATTAGTATTCCAGTCAAAAATGCTAATTAATATGCTGTTTATAATTCTCTGCTGTGTTATGAAATTACATAAAGAAATGCTGTTTAAGGGGTCTTCAACTGTGAGCCTGTTGAGTCATTTGAGTCTTTAACAGTGCTGTATGGACTTTGTAAAGACTGTCTGAGAAAAAGATTCAAGATAATGTTATGTATTCACCTTCTCTGATCTTATGTGTCATCTTTTCTTAGACACTGAAATGCAATAATAGATGTCAGATAACTCTTGATACTGTTTCCAAAACATTGTATTTACCTTTCTGCTGATAAGTAGACCCACATTTTCATGTAGCAGTTGTGCTTTATCTTGGAATATGTGATTGGCTTGAAATAATATTTTACATCCATATATCTTCATGTCTAAGTGAGGTTTTGGGTTGTTGCTGTATATTGTTTTTCCTTATCTTGATGCTGTGGTTATGTGGAAATGCAAAAGGGCATTGAAGATTGCTCTGTAATGTACAATATTCATAAGTTTGCATTATTTTTCACAGTTTCAAAGAGTGAACATCTAAGATAAGTATTCTCACTCTTAGATTTAGAAACAGACTATATAAGGTATAAGGGCTTTATGTGTACCGGATATTGATTACACGGCAGGACTACAATTCAGAAATGTTCCATCAGCCAAGATGATAAGTAAATATGCATCATGGCAATGCAAACAACTCACAGATACATGCAAAATGGAATGCTTATATCTTGTACGTGATTTACAGACATTATAAAGCAGTGCAATGTGATATCTGGTGAAGCAGCAGTGTATAGCAAAGACTAGGCTTATGGGAGAGTAACTCTGTAGCCAATTGGTTTTGCAGATAGTCCGATGTACACGTTCCACTCTCAGTATAAGCATTACTGGTGCTCCCGTGGAAGGCAGAGCTTTGATAGTTCTACTGATGAAGAGGTCATTAGGCATTGCATAGTATACACACTCAGCCTGTATAATACTGATAACATACACTGTGTAAACCTAATTCATGGACAGTAGTATAGATGATCATCCAACTGGAAACCAAAATTTTAATAAACAACTGCATTCTGGCATGAAGAACATTCAGGAGGTCAAAAACAAATTTACCTTGGGAATGATCCCCATGGCTATCTGTTTGATGAATATGAGTATTTAATGGACATGGGCATTACAAATATGAAGCATTCATGTTTATGTTGAAGCAAAACATGGTAAAATGCATGGGTGGCATGACTTAATATACAGAAATGTAACCACATGATGATCATACATAGATAACCCATGTGAGCAGACTGGAATACAAGCCAGTGCAGGCAGCTGAAAGAACTCATGGCTGCAAACTACACACATAAAATATGATGGGGTACATGACACATGCCACAACAATACACAGGTTTGTTATTATTTATTTATTTGGAAGATAATGTGGCAACACACACAGGATGTTTTTTTTCTTTCTTTCCTTCTTTGTCTTTATTAACCTTGCTAGAATGCTGGTCCGCAGGGACCTTTTATATATTTAGCCTGGGAGCACTGTCTGGTTAAGTGACTTGTTCAGAAACACATAGCAAGCAAGTGTAGGCTGAGAAAATCAAACCTTGAATTGTTACCAACTCATGGCTTTACACCCTGGTGAAGTAAGCACATCCAGCATGATCATACCTCTCAACTGTACAGATTTTTGCAGACTGTCCAGACTTTTGTTTCATATTTTTGGTCCATTTTTCATAAAACTGTGATTTTTTTTGGCAAAACATTGCCAAGTCATTAAAGATTAAAGTCAGAAAATAATGACAAACATTTTAGTTTCAGATTTCCATACTCATCAGAAAATTCATGCTTATACAAAACCTGTTATTCTGTCAACTTTCTATGTTTGTAAGAGCAATATTTAAAAATTGTCCCCATTTTTGGTGCATTTTCCCTACATTATTTATGTCTTTGTCTAGATTTCTTGCCCTAAGAGGTTGAGGTATACCAGCACGGCATCACATATAGAACTATATATGTGCATAAAAAAGACATCTGTATTTCCATGTCACAGCTGATGACTGATACTCTAAGGTTAATGACAATGAAATATCATCTACGCACTGTGGCAGAAGGCAGATAAAGTATGTGTCACATTGCCCATCAGGGGCAGTCATCTGCACACTATGGCAGAAGGCAGGTGAAGTGTATGTGCCACATTGCATGTCAGGAGCAGTCATCTGCACACTATGGCAGAAGGCAGGTAAAGTGTATGTACCACATTGCCCATCAGGGGTGGTCAACTGCACACTGTGGCAGAAGGCAAGTAAAGTGTATGTGCCACACTGCACGTCAGGGACATTCATAAATAAAATGTTTACTCACTGGAAGAATTCAGTCAGGTACAGATACATCAGATGGATACCTCCAGTACATCTCTGATGTGGCTAACAGGATATTATTCTCATACCATGAAAAAATAATGCGATCATGTATAAATGCTAATGCAGTGAATGACATGTGGCTAGTGTACCACTGGAAATGCTGGGAGTGTCACTGATAATTATGGAGCTGAGTTTTTGGAGCAAAATATACTTCTTTGACTCATATAGCAGAATGGGCACTATGTGTCACAGTAATACAAATTCATGTGAGAAATACAGATGGTCTTTATCATTTGCACTAATCTGTTTATGAATAAATTAATACAATGTGCCAAATGTAGTCAAACTGACAGTCTGCTGCTTATAGCATGTACTACTACTTGGACCTAGTATACCTAATGAGTATCAGGTACTACTACTTCTGCCTAGTATACCTGATGGGTATCAGGTACTGCTACTTGGACCTAGTATACCTAATGAGTATCAGGTACTACTACTTCTACCTAATATACCTGATGGGTATCAGGTACTGCTACTTGGACCTAGTATACCTAATGAGTATCAGGTACTACTACTTCTACCTAATATACCTGATAGGTGTAAGGTACTACTACTTGTACTTAGTATACCTAATGAGTATCAGGTACTACTACTTCTACCTAGTATACCTGATGGGTATCAGGTACTACTTCTTGTACTTAGTATGTGTAGAATGGAATACATGTGCTGTATCTTTAAGAAGCATTCTAAGGACTGAATGTGCATATAAATAGTCAGCACATGCCAGGTTCAGTGCCATTTTGTGAGTGCAGCCAGAAAGTGAGCATGCATGAGTGTAATAGCCAGTTTGTTTATAAGTTTATCTAAGTTAAAGTTATTAAGCCTCAATCCTGATGTGTTTGTACATAAAAAAGCTGCTTGAACAGAACCCATAAAGTCTTGTCTATTGTAGCCAGTCTAGACGAGCGACTTGGTTTCAGAACCAGGATTCCAGAAACTGATATTCAAAGCTACTACGTGCAGAGGTAACAGTGAAGGTAAATTAAGAGAAATGAGCATAAAAAAGAGCCAGAAAAGAACCAACGGTAATGAAAACTTGCAGAACAGTTTATTTTATAAAAAAGATAAAATTGGGCATTATGAGGGCACAAACCCCATTATTAAACAAGCGAGTGGCACAAAGGTTTATTAATTAAACAAGATGTTTACGATTAAGATATCTGATAAAACTAGTGTCAGAAAAATATATAAGGGATTTGAAATTACCTTGGAATTGCAAAATGAGTATGCTTAAAGCAAAACGGGCATGTTTAAAGTAAAACGAGCACAAGAAGAGTACAATGTGCATGAAAAGAGATTAAATGAGCAAAACGAAAATAATAAGGGAAAAAGGACACAGTAAGTGTAAATAAAGCAAGGCGGCTGCATGTGTTTTGGCAAAGCGCTGTATTTTGACATAACTACTACTTTGTATTATATTCAGAGCATAACTAGAGCTATTCGAAATATCTCTATGTATGTAAAAGTACTTACAGTGTGTGCTTATTACTGTGCATTTGTTCTGAAGAGTTTATTTGTGTATAAAGTGAAAATATTTCATAAGGTGCAGTCAAATACACTGATTTTGAAAAGGTTCTTCTGCTAGGTGTGTCTATTCGCAAAGTGCCACCATTACAGAGTATTTCTTGCACTGTAAAGAGTCATGTACCACAATTTTCTGGAAGTTTCAGTGTGCTGTGTACTGTTTATTCGCAAAGTGCAATTACTTTGAAATGTTTCTTACTCTGCCCAGTTCATTCGCACAGTGCAGTTATTTCGAGATGTTTCTTACACTGATGAGGTAGTTTCTTACAGTACAGTAATTTCAAGAGTATTACAGTGCCCCAGAGACTTATTTCAAAAAGTTCAGTTATTCAGAAGCTTGTTGTGCTATTGGGCAAAGTTACAAATACTGGCATAAATTTCTGGCATATGTGTATGTGTGCATGTTCGTGCATGTTTGCAAAAGCCTTCACTGGTATGTGTTAATATGGCAGATGGATTTCAAAAGCCCTCACCACTTGTGTTTGATCAGAATATTGCAGATAATTGGAGAATACTTGAGTAAGAGTACAATACTTTTATACAAGCAGCTTATTCTGACAAGGATGCATGCACAAGAGTGTTCATTTTACTAAACTTAGCTTTGTCAGAGGCCATTGAAAGAGAGCTTTCATTTGTGTATGCACCCAGTAGTGTATGAGGTAGAAGGTGAAAATCATCATATTGTTGTCCAGGCTGAATCAAGGCACGACCCTGAGTGTCTGAAGCACAAATTCAGGGAAATGTGTTATCCCCAGACTAATATTACATTAGAGAAGCATTTGTTCTACACAAGAGATCAAAAACCAGGAGAAACCTTTGCAGCTTATATAACTGACCTGAGGAACAAAGTTAAAATGTGTCACTTTGGTGACTTAAAAGATGAGTTGGTAAAGGACAGGCTTGTGTGCGGTATTAATAGTGCTGCTGTGAGAAAGATTTTGCTTCGTGACATTGATTTAATATTGAGTAAAGCTATTGAGATTTGTCAAGTCCATGAAGTTACATTAAGGCACAAAAGTATTCTTGCAAGTAATAAGAGTATGGTTTCAGCAAGCTCTAGAGCTAATGTAGACAGCATGCAACATGTGGCAAGCAAAAGCATGCCTAAGCACATGGCAGCCACACCCCCTGCTGATTCACCAGGGAAACTGTCGTTTTCCACCAAGTTCTAAGAAATGAGCCTGCTCAGTGCAGTACAGGCGTGAGTCACAAAACCCAAACCCAGCTTTATTGTTAACTGTCGCAATTGTGGTGCAAATCATGAGTCTAAAAGAGAAACATGCTTAGCATTTGGTCAGCAATGCCACAAGTGTAAAAAATGGAACCATTTTCAAAAGTTTTGCAAATCAAGTAAGCCTTATACAGTTATAAAGAATGGTCACTCAGTAAAGCAAACTGATCAAGTGGAATTGCAGCAGTCCACTTTCCATGTAGATGGTGTATCTGTACTTGATGAAAAGGTCGATGCAGTGAATTTGTTGACAAAAAATTAAGTATTTTGTACTGTCCAGATCAATGGTAAAAACACCAAGCTCAAGGTAGACACTGTTTCAAAGTGTAATGTTATGTAACAGATGCTTTTGCTAAAGTGAGAGCTAATGAACAACTCAATATGGCTGGTTGCGTGAAACTTATTGCTTATGGAGGTGAAGAAATTCAGACTGAAGGTTCAGTGGTACTTTCATGTTATTTGGCAAGAACTGTTACATCTTGTTATTCTGTGTAGTTTGAAGCCCTGTGCAGTCATTATTGGGCCTCAGAGACAGTTTGAGAAGGAATCTTCTTTCCTTTACCAAAGAAGTTCATCATATAAGCACATTTCCTAGTTCCAATTTTAGTGAAGACATTTTCTCAGAGTATGCTGATGTTTTTGATGACAAGTTGGGCAAGCTTCCAGCAGTATATTCCATGAAGTTTTTCTACCATGAGACTTGAGCTGAGAGATCATAGAAAGACTGATCCAATTTTCCAAAAGCTCAGTCACCACATTAATGATGGATGGCCGTCAAAGCCAGTGTATCACTTGAAGTGCAAATGTATTTTCCTTACAGAGATGAGATGTTGATGGAAGATGGCATTATTTTCAAAGGTCCTAAAATTGTTGTTCCTACTTCCTTACAACATGGACTGTGGTGATGGTGCTGTGGTAGCGTTGTCGCCTCACAGCAAGATGTTGTCTTGTTCGCTTCTCAGCTAGAGCGTCTTCTGTGTGGAGACATGCGTGAATGGGCGTACCTTCATTGGAGGATGTGCTTCAGAGCTGGCAACTTGGCAAGTAAAAATCTACTGCCAATCATTAGCGGACCGGAGTTCCTCTGTGGTGACCCCTAATCGGGAAAAGCCGAAAGACACAACAACAACAACTTCCTTACAACATGAATATGTACAGATTTTGCATCGTGGTCACAAAGGTTCTGAATCTACCAAAAGAAGGGCGAGAAGATTAGTATTTTGGCCTTCTCTAGCAAAAGACATTGATAAGGTACTTTCTTCTTGTTCAGCATACAATAGTACTAAACCACATTTGCAAATAGAACCACTTCAGCTAAGTCAAGTTCCTGAACTACCTTGGTCAACAGCAGCAACTGATATATTTGAGTGGAACAATCAGCATTGCTCTTTATTGGTAGACTGTTATTCACACTGGTTCAAGATTGATTCACTACCTAACCTAATATCCAGTTGACATCATTTCTCATTCCATGGTAGTCCACACGAAGTTATTTCTGACAATGGTACTCAATTTAGTTCATAGGTTCATAGGTTCATACTAGGCTATCTGCCCTAGGGCATTTATAAGCCTAGCCAGAGTGTGTTTGGCTTTCGCCACCCATTTTAAATTAATTTTGCTATGCCCTTTTTCGAGGTTGGTATACTGTGCCTCTGTCTAACAGTGACACAGAAGTGATACCCGGGGTAAACCTACGATCCCCCATCCACTCATCAAGATTCCTCTTGAAGAGAGTCAATGAGGGACTCTGCCTAACCTGGACTGGGATTTTATTCCAGAGTGAAGGGAGCCTCTGGGTTATGAATCTGTCCCTCCAGCATGTCCTATTTATTTCAGTGCTGAGGTTCAAGTCTCTCGGCGTAGCTCGATGGGATTTGGATTTTCTGAGGTGCAGCATGTCCATTAATTCCGGGTTGGACATGGCTTTATACGTCAGGCACAGATTGCCTCTGAACAGGCGGTATGCCACTGAGTAGAGCTGGAGTTTCTTTAACCGGGCAGCATATGGCATCTGTTTGAGCCCTTTGATCCTCTTGGTGAGGTACTTTTGGGGTCTTTCCAGTTGCTGCAGGTGTCTGGTAAGGTACATCCCAAAAGGGGCATTGTACTCAATTATGGGCCTGATGAGGGATGAGTAAAGAGGCACGATGACCTCCCCTGATCTAGATGTGAATCCCTTCATGATTAGGTGGGCTATATAAAATGTTTTTCTAACCACTTTGGCCATGTGGTTGTCAAATGAGAGATTGCTATCAACTTGGGTCCCCAGGTCCCTAATTACTTCTTCTGTACTTAATGGATTACCACCTATGTGGTAATTTGTGGGCACTTTGTTTTTGCCAAAGGGGATGACTATACACGTTTTGGTGTTTAGCTTGAGACCATGGCTCTGGCACCAGTTGTCTGTTTCTATGAGGCCCTTTTGGAGGATGCTTGTGTCGGCTGGAGAGTTGATTATAGCGCCCAGTTTGCAGTCATCTGCAAACTTGGTCAGCCACAGTCCTTCCATGTTGGCCTGTACCTCCAAGACTGAGCCTTGTGGGATGCCACTTGTAACTGGTTTGGAGTCTGACATGGCTCCAGCAATTCTAACCATGTGGATTCTGTCCTTGAGCCAGTTTGCAACCCATCTAGTGACATAGGGGTTTATATTTAAGCTGGTGAGCTTATCTATAATGCCCGAGTGGGGTATTGTATCGAAGGCTTTTGCGAGGTCCAGGTAGGCTGTGTGGACCACCTTCCCCTCATCAATGGCCTTGGTGACTGTTTCAAAGAAATCGACCAGGTTTAAGAGGCAGGATCTGCCCTTAACAAAGCCGAACTGGGTAGGATCCAATATCTGTAGGTCCCCAATATCTTTTTTTATGAGGTCCATGATGATCCTTTCCATAGCTTTGCAGACCAAGCTAGTCAGGCTTATGGGGTGATAGTTTCCAGGATCCGTTGAGGCACCACCTTTGTGGAGAGGGACCACTGTTGCTGTACGCCACTCTTTGGGTACATATCCTGTGGTAAGGCTGAGATTGAACAGTAGTTTTATGTTTGGATTTAGCTCTTCTTGGAGTTCATGTAGGACGCAGCCCGGGACACCGTCTGGTCCCATTGATGCTGTGGTTTTTGCTTTGGAGAGGGTGGCTCTTACCTGAGCATCTGAGATGTCAGGGGGACAGCACTCTGCTGGGATAGATATTTGCCCTTTTGGTGGGGAGGGGGGGGAGTTTGCACTGAACCTGTCAGCTAGGATGTTGGCAATGTCTGTGGGTTCGGTGTATTTTTTGTCATTTTGGACTAATTCTGAGCATATCTGGGAATTCCCACCCAGGTTCCTAACATAACTAAAGAAAGCCTTGTGATTATCCTTAGTGTCCTGTGCAATTTTTCTCTCGAAGCTGGCCTTAGACGATTTTATGAGTGCCCGTAGTTTTTTGCTAACACTGATCAGATATGCCTTCCCTTTTTGGGATTTTGCTCTATCATGTAGTAGCTTCCTCCTTCTATTGTATAGTTTGTTTATGGCTGGGGTCCACCAGACAGGACGTCTGTCTTTGGAGGATTGGGTCTTGGTTTTATTTGGGATTGCATGATCCATGCATTCCTGAAGGTGTTCATAGAATGCGTTTATAAAGGATTCTGCGGTCTGGGACATATTTTCCACAGGCCTGGGGGCTTTGAAGGATTCCACCTCAGTTTTGAGGAGTGTGAAATTTGCTTTAGAGAAGTTTTTCACTGTGGTTTTCTGGGCAGGGAGTGGGGTCGGGATGTGAATATCCAGTGAGATTAGTTTATGGTCTGATCTTACCAGTGAGGGATACACTTCTGGTCTGGAGCATAGAGTCCCCATGTTGGTGATGATCAGGTCCAGTATGTTTTCCCCTCTTGTGGGAGTGGTAACAAGTTGTTCCATAGCATTTGAGTTTATAAATTCTAGGAACCTTTGAGCTAGGGTGTTGGAGCTAGAGTAATGCTCCCAGTCTATGTTTGGGTAGTTGAAGTCGCCCAATATAATGGTGTTTGGAGAGTCCTTCATATTTTCCAGTGTTCTCAGGAAGGCCAAGTGGGGTTCCTGGGTTTGGGAGGGTGGTCTGTAGCAGGCTATAAACTGGAAGGCAGTTTTACCCACTGTTAGTTGCACATGGATAGTCTCTGATGCTTTGTGTTGTGCCACCAACCTGGAGGTGTGGGTATCTTTGACGAATATTGATACTCCCCTCCTTTTCTGGTTCGGTCCACATTTTGGGGCCAAAAAGCATGGTATGAGATATAACCTGGTAGTGCTGGGGTGCACTCGGGAGCCTTGAACCAGGTTTCTGTTACTGCACAGATATCGGTGTTCTCCATGCTAAGGAGAGTTTTGAGTGCATGCATCTTGAGGTTTAGACTTCTGGCGTTGAGTAGCATTACTCTTAGTTTCTTATCCCTTGTGATACCTATGGAGGTGGGTTTGTCTTTTGAGCCTTGCCTTAAAAAGGTACTATGGGGGTAGCAAGAGCCTTTGCCAGTATCCAAAAGCCCAGGGTGACAGGTGCAAGCCGTCCCTAGCGAAGCATCGTGGCCTGTCGAGCATGTCATCCCAGGCTGACAGGCATTGGATCCCCTTTGAATGACACCAATACTTAAGCCAATTGTTGAAATTGATCATCTTGTCTTCATATTGTGGCATCATTCTTGGTGAGGGTAAGATGCTACTCAAGGTCAGGGTCATACCGGCCTGGGCTACATGCTCAGAGAGCTCCTCTATGTCTCTTTTCATGTAGTCCAGGGAGGTACGTCTCACACCAGCATGGACAATGACTGAGTCATATTTGTACTTGCCTTGGAGTGACCTGAGTGCTTGTGTTATGTGGCGGATCCTAGCGCCCAACAGGCAGCTCACCGTGACCTTCTCCTTGTTCAGCCTGGTGAGCAGGATGTCAGTGTGCCTGACGATAGAGTCACCTATTACAAGTGTATCAGGTGTGTTGTTTAGCCTTAAGGGCTGTGACTGTTTGGCATACTGGCTTTGTGAGCTATGTGTTGCACGTGTTTTGTTTTGGGGTAGCGGTTGCTTGGGTGTCTGCTTTGGAGGTCTCGGCTGCTTAGGCAGATTTTTATTTAGAGCCTCCGAGTATGTTTTTGTGTGTTTATGTGTTTGGTTTGCTGTCGTGGTAGGTCTATGTGAGACTGGAATTGTAGTGAGTGTAGTTTCCTTCTCCTCCTGACAGGTTTCACCAGTACTGAGTTGAGAGAGCTTAGCCTCCAGTTTGGCTATATGGTTGCATCTCTCACATGTGTTGGAATTTGTTGGGAGGAGGAGAGGGTTGTCTGTGTACATGAGACAGTTGTAACATTGCCTCAAGATTCCCAGATTCACCAGCTGGACCAGAGAGGAGACTGACAACTGACCGTTGGACATGCTAGAATAGTATTGTGAATTCCTTTATAATTGAAAAAAAAAAGGGCCAATGGGAAACAAGGTACTCAAGGGGAGTTTGTGAAGGTGTAGTGCTTTTAATTTTTTAGTGCTGACTTATATAATTGCTTTAGTGAGCAAGTGCCAGGTAACTTAAATGCAATGTGTTACAGGTAACTTAAATGCAAAAATGACAAACAGTAACTTTCTTTCAAGTGAAACAAGGAAATAAGTATAGTAAGCAATGCAGATGTCACTAGGGATCCACAGAAGCGCTGAAAAGCCGCGTTTTAGGTGGAATTAGCGTTTCAGGGAAATAACAAGCAAACAAGCATACAAACAAAGCTAGATTCAGCAGGCCTGGATCTAGTCTATGCTACAGCAAACAAGGTGTACCAATTCCAGTAAGAAACAGTTCAAATATGCAGGCACTATAAGCCTTTAACCAGAAATTCCCAGCTCAGAAGGGCAGAGTCCAGCCTCTCCTCCCACAAGAGTGCAGACCATGAATCTTCTTAATGTAAAATAACTGGCCTGAAGCCCAAGTGCTTAAACCAGAACTAATACACTTTTAGAATAACAGACACTGAGCCCTCAATCAGCAGTTCCCAACTTAGAAGGATGTAAGCTACCTGTCCTGCCACCACAGTGCAGGCCACAAACCTTCCTAATGTAAAACAACTGGTCTGAGCCCAAGTGCTTAATCCAAAAGACTTAGAATGATAGCTACACTTTAATCAAGTTACTACCAAGCAGTAATAAATACAATTGAATACTTTAAAGAATGCCTGGATTAGTGCTCAAGTTATACAAACAAAGCTAGATTCAGCAGGCCTGGATCTAGTCTATGCTACAGCAAACAAGGTGTACCAATTTAGTAAGAAACAGTTCAAATATGCAGGCACTATAAGCCTCTAACCAGAAATTCCCAGCTCAGAAGGGCAGAGTCCAGCCTCTCCTCCCACAAGAGTGCAGACCACGAACCTTCTTAATGTAAAATAACTGTTTTAGTTCGTTGGTAGTCAGTTGTTTCAGAAATTTGCAAAAGAATGGGACTTTGTACATATTGCTAGTAGTCCAGAATATCTACAGTCAAATGGACTAGATGAATACGTAGAGTGCAAAGCAATTTCTTGAGAGGTCAAAGAGTGACAATACCGATGTCTTTTTGAATTTACTTAATCTCAAAAACATACCCCGTGACGATATACTTGGCTCACCTGTTCTGAGACTTCTATCTAGGCAAACCAGGACAACATTGCCTATCAGTTCTAGTTTGTTGAGGCCTAAAGCTAAAAACAGTAGGACAATTAGAGCTCAACTGTTCAGAATGCATTCTTTCCAGAAGTTCAGCTATTATAAATCAAGCAGATTTCTTTGTCCATTAAAAGAAGGAGAGACAGTGAGGATACAAGCAGGGAAAGGTTTCGACTGGACTGGTCAGGTAACAGGTATATGTGCTGAGTCGAGATCCTACTTCATATAATCTGAGGGTGTGGAGTACAGGAGAAATACCAGACATATTCTTCCTGTATCAGAATCGATATCGCAGCACTGTTCCAATTTAGTAAGAAACAGTTCAAATATGCAGGCACTATAAGTTCCTGTGATACGGACTCTAGATCTCAGAGCAATCCAGACAATGTTTCTGTTGCAGAATATGTCTTAACCTCTACTTCCAGTCCTGATAATGTCCCTGATGTCTGAAAATTTGAACATTCAGCAGAGACAGTCCCATTTGCTAGACCTGATTACAGTTTCTATGTCACATGATTTGGTCATATTTCCAGACATAGTGAGAAATACAAAGCAACCTGGACATAATTGTGTATATGTATTAGGTTCTGTATAACTGCATGACAAAGAAATGTTTTTACTGATTGCATGTTGATTAATGTCATCAGCATTGCATGATTTATTTCTCAAAGAGGGAGGTTGTAGAATGGAATACGTGTACTGTATCTTTAAGAAGCATTCCGAGGACTGAATGTGCATATAAATAGTCAGCACATGCCAGGTTCAGTGACATTTTGTGAGTGCAGCCAGAGAGTGAGCATGCATGAGTGTAATAGCCAGTTTGTTTATATGTTTATCTTAGTTAAAGTTATTAAGCCTCAATCCTGATGTCTTTGTACATAATAAAGCTGCATGAACAGAACCCATGAAGTCTTGTTTATTTTATCCAGACTAGATGAGTGACAGTTTACCTGATAAGTATTGAGTGCTACTACGTCTGCCTAGTATACCCGATGGGTATCAGGTGCTACTGCTTGTAC